>NC_142952.1:2411682-2434182 GCF_046866305.1 Octopus bimaculoides
TATATATATATATATATATATATATATATATACACACTATGGTCTCATTTGGCTTGACAGGTCTACACAAACACTGTATATTGCCAAAAGGTTGGTCACTGTCTCCATGAGGTGACCAAGACCTTTTGGCAATATACTGTGCTTGTGTAGATCTGTCAAGCCTGGTGAGACTAGTTGTAGCTGATGCCAGTGTCAGGTCATTGGTACCCGTATTCATGGTATGTAAAAACGGTCACTACACTCTTGGAGTGGTTGGTATTAGGAAGGGCATCCATCCATAGAAACCTTGCCAAATCAGGGCAGAACCTGGTGCAATTCCCTGGCTTACCAGTTTTCAGTCAAACTCTCCAACCCATGCCACCATGGAAAGTGGATGTTAAATGATGATGATGATGAGACTCATAGAATGAGTTCCCAAAAAATAGGTTCTAGGGTCAATTTGTTAGACTGAAACTCAAGGCAATGCCCCAGCATGGCCACAGTCCAATGACTGAAACAAGTAAAGGGTGTAAAATAAAGAAAGCTATCTAATGTTGTTATTTACTTTGTTATTCTTTGTTCTGACAGGTGAAGCCATCTTGTGAAAGTCAGAAAGCTGAAGACAAAGCAGCGAGGAAAGAAAGACAGAGAGAAGAATACAGGAAACAGAAAGAGAAAGAGAAGAAGGCTTTGGCTGAAGGCGGTTACTTGGCAACACCACCTGAGGGTCAGGTACAAAAGACAAAAGCACAAATAACAGCGGAAAGACGAATGAAACAGGTAAGTAGATAAATATTCATTCAGTCCCTCATTTATTTCATGTCCATTTTGCTGTGATAGAACTGGAATAAGTACTGGGCTTGATTCATTCAACTAAAAATTCTTCAGTGCAGGCTCCAGCATGGCCACAGTTTAATGACTGAAACAGCAAAAGGATTTGTTTAGTTTCCAATGAAATCATCATCATCGTTTCCATTATTTTGCAGGAGGCACAGAGGGCGGCAAAGTTAGAGAAGCAACAGGCCAAAGCGCAGAGTACAGCAGGTAAGTTATTTTATTGGCTTGTGTATGTGTGTGTGTGTGTGTGTTCCCACCCATGTGGTCTCAGGTGCAGTGGGACAACTTTCAAGTTCACTCCCAAGGCATAGCGCCTTGGGCAAATGTCTTCCACTGTAGCCTTCGGCTGACTAAAGCCTTGTGATTGTAATTGGTAGAAGGAAACTGCAGGAAGCCTGTTGTGTGTGTGTGTGTGTGTGTATAAGGATCCCCATGTCTTGACCTCATGGTTGTAAATGAACATCACTGTCATACAAGCAGTGTTGTTTGTTTCCAGTCTTCTGTTAAAAAAAAGAGAAAAGTATGACTGGTCATTGGGAAATATTACTTCAGCAGATTATATTATTTATTTAAAGGACACAATATATGTCTTTAAGTGCTACTAATAGTTTCATATGTTGAGAAATATCTGAAACCTATTCATCAGGCACAAACCACATATCATAATGAACAGAAAAAAAAATTGAATAAGAGAAGAAATGCGACGAATATGTTTGAAATATTTCTCAACATACAAAACTATTTGTAGCTTTTAAAAGACATGTATTGTGTCGTTTAAATAAATAATATATTCTATCTTCCGTCTTTCATTTGGCATTTATTCATTTATTTATTTATTGCAAACTTCAAGCTGCCAAGAAAGAACCCCTTCGCGTACCAACACATTTGCGAGCAGACGATGAAGCCAAACAGAGGAAACTTGCCAAGAAACTAGACAAACAAAATCTGCCACAGCATGGCACGAAAGAACGGCACGTCCAGCTTTTCAGTCACCTTTTTGCTCATAAAAGCAGCTCGTCTCTGATCGAAACTGATGTGTATGTGTTTTTTTTTACCTTCTTTTGTAACCATTTCTTTTTCTTTGTTTTTTTTTTTGTGTTTGTTTGCTTGTTAGCTTTTCGTACTTTCAGATTCAGTAAAACAAAGAATAAGACAAATACTGGGGTGGGGTGAGGAGTGTGGTTCTCAACCAGGGTCCATATGGTCCTTGGTGGGGGGTGGGATCCGTATAATTTTTTTTTTTTTTTTTTTTTGGTCAAAATTTACACGGAATAAATTGCTTATACTTCTTCAATGCACCGAACACCTTACCAATTCTTTTTATGTAATTCCTAATAATTTTCAATTCCCAAAATATAATGGGATTTTTTAACCATCGAATGGTTTATGAGGGTCCAGTGGAGTAAAAGAGGAATCAAAAGGATTCCATAGGCAAGAAAATGGTTGAGAACCACTGCCATAAAGCATCCTAGTAGAGAATAGAAAATGGTAATTAGTAAAGAGGGACAATAGGGTAACACTGATAGTAGGAGAGGTTGTATCTTTGTGTCTGTATTTGTCCTCCACCACTGCTTGACAATTGGTGATGGTTTGTTTATGTCCACATAATTGAACAGTTCAGTAAAAGAGACTGAAAGAATAAGTGCCAGGCTTAAAAGAAAAAAAGTACAGGGGTTGATTTATTTAACTGAAAATTCTTCAAGATGGTGCCCCAGCTTGGCCGCAGTCTGATGACCGAAACAAGCAAAAAATAAAGATGTGTATGTGTGCATTTATCTGTGTTCTTCAAAAGATTACAATGGCATTTGTTATCGTTGCCCCTTCTGTCAACCAATCACCTGCTTACTTCACATCTCAAAAGACATGGGGAAATAGGATATCTCCTCTTACTTGAAAAACCCATGTCGAGTGTTAGTGACAGGAAGAGCATCTGGTTGTAAAACACTGCCTCGATAACATATTCATCTGACTCGTGCCCACATGAAAAAGTGAACATAAAACAAATGATGGGTGTGTGTATATTTTGTGGTAATTAATATATTCTAATTATTCTTTCTTCCCACTCTATTAACAGATTCAAAAGCTGTAATGTTCATCCTGCCATTATTCAGCTGGGTCTTTTATATTCACGGGGATTAATATGTGGCTCAAATGCACGCTGCATCAGTTTACTGCGAGCGCTTCAACAAGTAAGTGTTTTAAAAAAAATTTTTTTAAATATATTTTTGCCATCTTTTTTTGCGTCCCATTTTGTCATTG
The DNA here is from genome assembly GCF_046866305.1 of Octopus bimaculoides. Lineage (NCBI taxonomy): Eukaryota > Metazoa > Mollusca > Cephalopoda > Octopoda > Octopodidae > Octopus > Octopus bimaculoides. The sequence continues at coordinate 2,414,758 of NC_142952.1, forward strand.
TCATTGTTTTCGTTTTGTGTCCACTTTTCCATTCTAGTATGAGTTGGACCACATGTAATGCATGTACTTGTCAAGATATATGTTTTTTTTTAAGTTTAGAAACATGTAGCGAGACCTTTGACGATACACCATGCTTGAAAAGACCTGTCAAGGGGGACAAATACAGACACAAAGACACACGCTTATATAAATATATATACATATATAAATATATATATATATATATATATATAAATATATATATAATACAATTCTATATTTAAGGGATGAGGAATTATGTACATTATTTACATTTGACGGATATTTGTCCTCATCTTGTTTGTTGCTAACACAACGTTTCGACTGATATACTCTCCAGCTGTCATCATATATATATATATATATATATATTTTAGGATGGGCTTCTTTCATTTTCCATCTATCAAATCTGCTCACTAAGTTTTGGTTGGCCCAAGGCCATAGTAGAACATACTTGCTCAAGGTAGCATGCAATTGGACTGAACCCAGAACCATGAGGTTTGGAAGCAAGTTTCTTACCACACAGCCATGTTTCACTAATTTTCAAAATTAGTTGAAACAAATGCAGTCTACTTTAACACAAATGTGTTAACGGAGGGGTTAAAGAACAGCCATATAGTGAGGTCCATTCAATCAGCTGTTCTTCCTCCCCACCAATTCATACCTTTGAGCCAATAAAGAAAAAAATTATTATTTTCAAGAGATTTTCATATTCAAAATTGATGTTTTTTTTTTCTTTCTGCCTTTTTGTAGGTTATTCGTGAATATTCTACACCAACAGAGAAAGAACTTAGCCGAGATCTGGAGCACCGAATCAGACATAGTATTGAGTAAGATATTTTCCTCTCTTTTTTTTCGACTTTTGTTTCATTTATCATCATCATCATCAACATTTATCGTCCATTTTCCATGCTGATATGAGTTAGGTGGCTTGACAGGAACTTAACAGGTAAGGCCTGGGACTGCACCTGGTTCCATAGTCTGCTTTGACATGGTTTCTATGGCTGGATTCTCTTCCTAATGCCAGTCATTTTACAGAATGTATTGAATGCTTTTCGTGTGGCACCAGCACCCACACCACTGTTTTTTTTTTGACCACGCATTGGATGAACAAGACTCATAGGTCTACCTCTTTCAGCCATAACTTTGAGACAAGGACATAACTCTGCTGGCTCCATTTAGTTTCCATGACCGAAAAATCTAGTTCCATTGCTATTTCTTGGTTTGTTCTACAAATAAACTATTTCTTCTAGTCAAGCAAAAAAATGGAATTTAAACCCAGAATGGTTGTGGGGTTAAGAAATGAATTTTCCTCAAACACATGGTTTTGGGCTGAGTTAAAAAGTTTTCTCATTATTAACTTGGAATATAAATTAACACAATAGGTGCAGGTGTGGCTGTGTGGTAAATCGAACATTGTAAATAATTTTTATTGTGTATTTAAAATTGTAAATATTTAATCAATACAGCTTCTTCACCCCTTTTATGTTTGTCTGTCCTTGTTTGTCCCCTCTTTGTAATGCCTTTATGGCAAATATTTATGAAATAAAGAAGCTAGGCACCACACAAGGCGAGTAAAAAAAATATTGAATTAAAATTTCAATCCATAATTTGAATATGATGATTTTTTTTTTGTTTTTGTTTTTTCCATCTTGTTTTTCATTTTCTCTTTCCTGCTTTATCTCTTTCCCATTCTTTTAGCTTTTTGGTTACTTGCCGACATCTTTCTGTGAGTATGAGGAATGCCATTCGATCTTTGAAGAGAAACATTTCACTCATCAGTCCCGAAGTGGATGAAAAAGATGTAAGTATCTTGTGATGGACTGTAATTAGGGGCCTTGATACAGAAATAAGTGTTACAGGATCAGGTTTTTTTGACTGATGTCGAGATCTTGTGAAGGTGTGTGGCTTTGTGGTTAGAGTGTGCAGCATATGATTGTAAGGTCACGAGTTCAATTCCTGACAACGCATTGTGTCCTTGAGCAAGACACTTTATTTCACATTGATCATTTCCACTCATCTGGCAAAAATGAGTTGTACCAGTAATTCAAAAGGGCCAGCCTTGTCACATTCTGTGTCACGCTGAAAGTTGACCTTAGTGGGATTTGAACTCAGAATGTGAACGACTTGGAACAAATACTGCTCTGATGGTTCTGCCAGCAAATGACTACGATGATGGTGATAATGATAATGATGATAACAGTAACATCATTAATAAGAAATATCTGTAAAAAACAAAAAAAAAACACAAACGGCAAATGAAACGTGTGTGTTCCATCATAATTCTTAACGATGCACATTAAAACTAGGTTAACGACCCTTAATTAAGACTAGTCCAAGAAATAAATAAAACTAAAAGAATTTAAAACGAACAGGTAAGTCTTGTTTGTAGACGTCTAATTTAAACGTTGATTGCTTCAGTGAAGCCTTGAGTGGGGTGGGGGTGGGGAGTTAAGTAGATTTTTTGTTTGTTAAAAAAGAGAAAAACGAAACTTGCCAAATGGTAAAACATGAGAAGAAATGTTATTTTGTACGTATGCATTCGTTAACTTTTGCTCGTATTATTATTATTATTATTATTATCATCATTATTATTGTTGTTGTTGTTTTTTTTTCCTTTTTCTTCTCTTTACCATCCTTAATTTTCTGTTGAAGGCTAAAGAAAAATTGGTGGATTTTATTGATCGATACATCAAAGAGAAGCTATATTTAGCTGCAGATGCTATTTTCATGAAAGCAAAAGAGAAGATAGAAGATGATGATGTAATCATTGTATATTCAGGGTGTGTATCTTGCAATGTTTTGCTTTGGTTTGTCTTTTTTTTTTTTTTTTTTTTTTTTTGGTCTTTGGGTTTTGTCAAGAATTATTACTATAAGCACAGGTGTGGCTGTGTGGTTAAGAAGTTTGCTTCCCAACCACATGGTTCTGGGTTCAGTCCCACTGTGTGACACTCTGGGCAAGTGTCTTCTACTACAGCCCCAGGCTGACCAAAGCCTTGTGAGTAGATTTGGTAGATGGAAACTGAAAGAAGCCTTTCAAATATACAGTCAAATAAATTTAATGCTTGTCCAGTTCAGAGCCACAAAAACACATTTTGTGAAAGAACCAAATTTTATGCTAAAAGGTACCAAATGCATGAGAGGATACCAAATACTAAATAATCAATATAAAATGGCTCTAATATATCTTAAACAAAGAAAAGTACTTTAGCTGAGCTGATATTTTAAGGAAACCTTCTGATTGCTGTCTGGAATTTTCCATTTTTGGCACTTCACTCACTCAAAAATATTTTGAACTTTGGAGATTAACAATTGTACTATTTAATTTTGCCATGTAAATATGCATGTGTGTGTGTCTGTGTCTGTGCGTTCCATAACTAAAATCTTTATATGAAATGTATACTTTTTAAAATTTCGTATTTGTTCTTCTTACACTCTACTCAACAAACAGGTCATCGCTGGTGCGTGAAATCTTAATTGATGCTAAAAAGCACAGCAAACGATTCAGTGTAATTGTAGTAGATTCTCGGCCTCGAATGGAAGGTAAGTATTTAAGAAAACGATCAATTTGTTTTTCATTGCATTTTATTATTTTCAAGGTTTGACATGGGATGCTGATCACGTTCTTGAAAGTTCAAACAACATTACTGCACTTAGTATTATGTGCTGGTGCCACATAGTACACTCTGTAAAGTGGTTGGTGTCAGGAAGGGCATCCAGCCATAGAGGCAGACATCAGAGCTTGGTGCTGTCTCCTGACTTGCCAGCTCCCATCAAAATGTCCAACCCATACCAGCATGGAAAACAGACGTTAGATGATGGTGGTGATGATCTATCTTGGTCCCTCTGATCATAAAGTAACCTCTCATCTGGCACAAAACCACCTTCCTCAATATTACTCCTTTCCTCAGTTAAGGGGCCTTGTCTTATAAGATATTTGGTGGCCTCGCTGCTAGTGCCATGTAAAAAGCACCCAGAACACTCTGTAATGTGGTTGGTGTTAGGAAGGGCATCCAGCTCTAGAAACCATGCCAAAGCAGACAGAAGAGCTTGGTGCTGTCTCCTGATTTGCCAGCTCCTGTTAAAACCATCCAACCCATGCCAGCATGGAAAACACACGATGAGCTTCTTTTGGTTTCCATCTACTAAACCTAGTCACAAGACTTTGGTCAGCCCAGGACTGTATTTGAAGGCACTTGTCTAAGGTGCCAGGGAGTGGGATTGAACTCAAGACCACAAGGTTAGGAAGCAAGCTTCTTGACCACACTGCTGTGGCTGTTCTTCACCTGAGTTAACCATTTGTCTTTTATTGATGTTTGCATTTTGTTTATATTTTAGGTAAGAAAACAGTAGAAGCTTTGGTTAAAAACGGCGTGGAGTGTTCCTATGTACTGATCAGTGCCATTTCCTATGCAATGCAGAAGGTAAATTACTATTTCTTGTCCATTATCTAATATTTTAATTGGTTTAAATTGAGATTTATGGAAAAAATTTTTAAATAAAAAAAAAACATTATCATCAGAAATCTTTCATCATTATCATCATCATCATCATTTAACATCTGTTTTCCATGCTGGCATGGGTTAGACCAGGGTTTCTCAACCGGGTTCCATATAAGATTTTTGGGGTCCACAGTAATTTTTCAGGGGCCATGAAAAAATTGTGCTTCAGACTGAATAAAGTTTATGTGCAATAAATTGGTCATACGTCCCAATATATATTTTTATATTCTTGGGTATTTTATCTTCTTCTCTTCTTTTTTCAGGCAACAAAAGTCTTTCTCGGTGCTCACGCTGCTTTGGCAAATGGTTACATTATGTCTCGAGCTGGTACATCCTTGTTGTGTATGATGGCGAAGGCTTACACGGTGCCTGTTCTGGTTTTCTGTGAGACACACAAATTCAGCGAACGTGTCCAAGCTGACTCGTTTGTTTCCAATGAACTGGGTAACTCTTTTCACTCATTTATTATTTGCCTTTGATTTCTATTTAACACCTGCTGCAGGTAAGGCTGTGTGGTTAAGAAGCTTGCTTTGGAACCGCTTACTGTCTCAGACTCAGGACAAGTGTCTACTTCTATAGTTCCAGGCTGACCTATACCTTTTCACTGAATTTGGTAGATGGAATCTGTAAGAAGCCTGTTGTGTATATGTGTGTGTGTGTGTGTGTTTGAGGGTTTGTCTTGACATCGAGTGAATGTTGTTAATGAATGTCATTCCTTTCCAATATTCTGCAGAAACATTCTCTTGTCTTGGTGAAATATAACCTTGCTTGGAAATGAAGTAAAGGTTGACTTCACCTGACTTCTCGTGCAAGTGTGGAAACATGGTTGTTAAAAGATGATGAAAGCTGGTACATGGGCTGCTACTACAATTTTTCTGAAGCCACAATTACTCCTTCCCACTCAGCCTAACTCAAAGTGTTTTAATCCTTCACAAATGCCATGGAACATATTGGTTTCCATTTGCCCAAAAAGCACCACTCAGTCCCACTGTATGGCACCTTCAGTAAGTGTCCTCTTCTGTAGCCCCAGGCCAATCAAAGCCATTTGAGTGGATTTGCTAGACAGAAACTGAAAGAAGCCCATGTTTATGTTAAAAGTATTGGTAAAGCAGTTATCGTGTTTACAGATGTTTGAGTCTCATGGGTAGCCTTCAATTTTTTTCTTTCTTTTTTTTTTTTAACTAATATTTACAGCCTTATGAAATGTTTTTTATTTTCATCTTATCCTTCTCTTCAGCCGATCCAGATGACCTAATCCACCTTGACAACCAACCTGATTGCCTGACCGACTGGAAATCGTACGAATCTCTCACACTGTTGAATCTTGTCTATGATTTCACACCACCCGAGCTGGTCACAGTGGTCATCACCGAACTGGGCACCATTCCGTGTTCGTCGATCCCAGTCGTGTTGAGAGTGCAACAAGAAACTTAGGACCATTTCTTCTTCCTTTTCTTCTGACTTGACTTCTGAAGAATCTTCTGGTTTTCCTCACCTCTTGCCAGTAACTACCACCACCACCACCACTATTACTACTACTACCTGCCTATGTTGTCATCTAATTGAATACTCTACAACCAAACCAACCTCTCTCCCTTACACCGCTACTACTTCTACTACTACTATTACTGACAGTGATAGAAATATGTTATACAAGAGAATTTTTTTTAAAAAAAAAAAGAGAAAAGAAAACCAAAAGAAGAAAACAACCAAACAAAACAAATAAAATAACTTGCTTTTTCTTATTAATTTCTATAAATTATTTTTCAAATTTCTCTATTTCTTCCCTGTACTTTTTCTTACTTTACATGTCTGGAACTATTCTTCAACTGCAGACTTTGTCTGAGCTTTGGGCAAAGATGTCTTGGAGACACATCTTGTTGTTCTCATTGTTACGAGTCTCTGGCACATGCGTGGTTGGGTGGTTAAGTAGCCTGCTTTGCAACTATGTGGCTTCCGGTTCAGATCCACTTGGGTCAGAAGGGTCTTCTACAATAGCCCTGGTCCATCCAAAGCCTTGTGAATGGATGTGGTTGATGGAAACTGTGAGAAGCCCATTTTTTATATATATATATATGTGTGTGTGTGTGTATATATATATATATATATATATATATATACACACACACACATGTATGTATATATACACACACACATACATGTATTTCTGTGTGCCTGTGTTTGAGTGTACCCATGGCTAGTCATCTTGTAATGGTTGTAACTGAGCATCATAGTATTTCTGTAAACCCACCATACCTATCTTTTATGTCACCCCATATTGATAGTCCCTGCCCTGGTGTTCTTTTTCTAACTTGGTAAGAAGGGAAGGGTGTGTAATAATGAGTGGTTTGATGTTTTCAGTTTGTTTTCTACGATATTAGGACAAAATCCCCTGGGATGTTGTTCTTTCTTTACAATAAAAATATTTTAAGAAAGTGAAATTTTATAAAAAAAAATTAAAGATATTTATTAGTAGATATTTTTGTGTAAAATTTATCCAGGGGAATTTTGTCCTGTTACCATTTTCTACATCTGAAAGGAAATGTATGACTGCTTGATAATAGTCAAACGGGTCTTGCACATGACCAGATGTTTCTTACCTAACCGTACTGTCACTGCCATATATAGCACTTGCATAATAAGTGCTAGTCCTATACATGCAGTTAGTTTTATGTTGTATCAGAGTCTTACATGATTCTGACATTACTTTATTGGCTGGAAAAAATTCAAGGAACTATTACCGCAGCAACTATGGTATTCCCTCTTTGAATGAAAGGTAGATTGTGTGATACTTGTGTACAAACTGCAATGCTGCATGGCAGTGAGATGCCATTTTAAGTTCAAGCTCTGTTCTGAGTTCAAATTTGGGGTCGATAAATGAAGTACCAGTTACGCACTGGGGTCGATAAATGAAGTACCAGTTACGCACTGGGGTCGATGTAATTGACTTAATCCCTTTGTCTGTCCTTGTTTGTCCCCTCTATGTTTAGCCCCTTGTGGGCAACAAAGAAATAAGAAACTGTGTGGAAGCCTGCTGTTTATATACATATACACACACATATACATTTGTATCTATAACCTCCACCACTGCTAGTTACATCCCATAACTCAGCTGTTGACCAAAAGAAACTGACAGAATAAGTAGCAGACTTTTAAAAAATGTACTGGGGTTGATTTGTTCGATTAAAACCTTCAAGGTGGTGCCCCAGCATGGCTGCAGTTCTCTCACTAAAACAAGTAAAAAAGAGCAAAAGATAAAGGAATCTGAGGGTCAGGTATTGGTGTGAAACCAAATAGTGGTTTAGACCAGTGGTTCTCAACTGGGGTCCACCTGACCCTTGTGAAGTCCACCTGACCCTTTTGGGGTCCATATCAGATTTTGCTGTTAAAATTTATCTGCAGTAAATCAGTTATACTTTGATAATACTCAAAATATTTTAACAATCTTTTTTATACAATTCCTAATAATATTTTATTATAAAACCATAATAGAATTTTTTTTACACATGGAATGGTTACGAGGGACCATCAGAGCAAAACAGGAATCAAAGAAGTCCATATACAAAAAAAAAAATGGTTAAGAAACACTGGTTTAGAACTATGACCGAAGAATGATGGTTTTAAGTACTTTCCAATCAATTCCACTGCACTCTCTTCTAAATCTGTGACCTTATAAGCTAAAGTAAGGAATCGTTATTAGCTTTTGCAGTAAGGCAGCGAGCCGGCAGAATCGTTAGCATGCTGGACAAAATGCTTAGCATTTCTGAGTTCAAATTCTGCTGAGGTTGGCTTTGTCCTTTCTGAGTCGATAAAAGAAGTACCAGTTGAATACTAGTGTCGATGTAATTGACGAAATCCCTTCTCCAGAATTTCAGGCGTTGTGCCTACATAGAAAGGATTACTCCCTGTTGCAGTGCTGAAGACTGGGTCTTTGGAATTGTGTAAAACGATACGTTCTGGACAATAAAATGTTGTATTTCTCTCAATAAGCTATGGCTTACACGTTTTGTCAACCGTAGAATATAGGCGAACGAGAGAAAATATAACTGGGAAAGACAAGCGGAATGAAAAAGGAAGTACATGCTAATTATCATGCTCCAGTATGACCGCAGCCGTAATAGCTGAAACGTATAAAAGAATACAAAGAAAACAAAATTGAAGAGTAAATTAACCTTCACTAAATATTTCTCCTTATTCAATATCGAATTGCTTATATTTCAACAATGCTTTATTTGAGAAAATCACGAGAATTAAGATATAATGAGGATGTGCGAAGATGGAATGATAGAAAATGTAAGGTCGGAAAGGGAAGTGTGGATAAACTGGACACGAGATTCGAAACAAGTGGGAAATGTTATTGTGATGTTCATGCCTTTCCGAACGGTGTTTACAGCGTGAAGGTTAGGAACTAAAAGTGCATTGTTAATTGCTCGCTTGCTGATGTCAAGGACTTTCGACGAGAAATAATGGATACAGAGCGATAGATATGAATAAATAGATGTAGAAAATATATAAAGTTTTGAGTTTTTAAAGATCTCTGCGCTTTATGAATAGTATGAGAAGCAGACAAGTGAAATGCTGTCAACTCTGGAATCAAAAGCGAAAATAATACTAAGATCCTGAGATAGATAACTACAAATATGTAAAGAGATGGCGAACAAATTGATGAATAAATAAAACCAGTCCGCGGTAATTAGGGGTGGTCTGTCGATAAGTTATCTAAAGATCGCATATTCGTATAAGCTCGTAACTCCCTAGCAAATCTGAATAAGTTGGTATGGTTCTAGAAATAGATAGTAACTTCGAAACAGAAGGAAGAAAGCTACAGAATTATGCATATATATAGTATAAACCTTTTAGCAGGATAAGACAAATTAAATATCGCAAATGAAATTCTGTTGGAAAACGTGAATTCTAATGTGTAGTTCCAAGCAGGTCCTTAACCACTTTTTATTATTTTTTTCATCCCCCAAAGGGCTCTGTCTGACAGGATTCGAACCTATTAATTTTCACATCTTTTATTCGTTGATTTTGGCCAACACATGTAACCACTTGCCTCTACTACGGACCATGTTATTTTTTTTTCCCTTTTATTTCATTGAAACGGATAGAGAGATCGCAGAAAGAGTGGCGGGAGAAGGTCCTTAGTGATAAGCGTTGTTACGACGCATGCGCAGAAGCTGAGTTGCTGTTAAGGAGAGGGAGGGTTAAAGTTGATATACCTTCAGAAAAGGGGGAAGGGAGAGAAAGAAAAGAGAGAGATACATAAAAGTGAGAGAGAGAGAGAGAAAGCTAGAGAGACAGAGAAAGAAACAAACTGACAGAGAAGGAGAGCGTGACAGAGATAAATAGATAGATATAGAGAGACAGAGAGAGGAAGGGAGGGAGGAGCAGTTAAATGAGACATGGATGGCAGTACTCTTACCTTCACGACTACCACCACTGTCATCGCCGCCGTCATCATAAGCCGCCGCATCAGCAAATACAGTAACAACGACGACTGCGACTGTTTTTTTTTGTTACAGCGACAAGAAGCAATAGCAACAACCATAACAGAAATGACTAACTAAAGCAACACCAGATAAGACGATAATTACGACTGTTACCACTTTTACTTCGTCGTTGTCGGTATTTATTGTTAACGAAACCTGACAACGCCGCTTCTGCATCTTTATCACCAAACAATAATAAATAAGGACAACAAAAACAAAACAACAACAACAAGAATGGGAACAGCATCATCATAATCAGCAGCAGAAGGTAGAGGAAGGTAAATAAAAAGAACAGCAGCATCATTATCATCGGTTGCAGGAGGTAGAGGGAGGCAGAGAAAAAAAGAACAACAGGAGTAGCGGTAAGAGTAGCGGCAGCAGCTGCAAGGGAGGGAAGCGCAACAGACGGAGGGGTGTGAAAGAAGTGGGAGGAAGGGAAACGGCGAGCAAGAACTGGAGTGAAAGGATGAGGATGGGGAGGAAATTGGTTTTGTAATGATTAATAATGAGAGTGAGCGGCGGTGAAGGGAGAGGAGGAGGAGGAGGAGGAAGCAGATACCGTCATCAGAAGAAGAATTCTTGGACGACCACGACCACGGCCACCGTTTTAATTCTGCTCGCTTTTTTTTTCTTCTCCACCTACGACGGGTGACATTAGTGGACACATTGGGGTAGACACATCAGTGGACATTTCAACACTATATATATATCAAACCACAAAACCACTAGTAATATTATTATTATTACTATTTTCCTACTAACCTCTACTACATCCAGCACCATTACTAGACGTGGGTCTTTGACAACTGGTGGTGGTGGTGGTGCTGTCTTCTCTGCTGTCGGTGGTGGTGGTGGTGGTGGTCCTGGCAACCGTGCTGCTGCTCGTAGTGGTACTGGGGGTTCAGGTTCGAGCAGAGTTATGGACAGCAGTGGAGAGAACAGCATTTGTTACCAGTCTCTGGCCGATGAATCGGAAATTGCTCAAACAGGGATACACATGTTGCTAAATAATGGATTTCGTGAAGCAAAGTTATTGTTCGATTCACACAAGTAAGTAGTTAAGGTTTATGATTTATTTTGTTGTTGCTTGAACTCCAGCTCGGCTACAATCAAAAGACAGTCCAACTGTGACCACCACGTATTTTGTTTTCAGCTTACAGTGTATCTCCTCGGACCACATCACATCTAATGTGACCTTCCTTTTGTTCAAGACAGTAGAATATTATTCGAAGGAGATGTGACTATTCTTTCTAGCAGGCCAAGCGACCGCATAGCTCCTGTATTGTTGGCTCTCAAGCCAGTCTAATGTCATTAACATGAAACCTAAAAAACAGAATTATACATAAATATATGTGTTACAAGCTAAGAATTGTCGTACGAGGATAGACTAACTTTTCTATCTAGTTTAAGATCGATAAAATAAATACCAGGCATATAATTGGGTGGGGGCAAGGGGGAGGGATTCAATCGATTATGCCCTTTCCTTTCGAATGTGTGACTTTGTATCCATTGTAAGAAATTTACAGTGGTAGACTTTATTGGTAATTACATTCTTCGTCCTCCACTTGTTCTAAATTCAAATCCCGACGGGGCTTGATGGTTGATTCAAATGTGGGGGTCCCTGTGCCAACCAATGTCAGGGCAGAGGGAAGAATTTAAAAGAGAGAATCGTTCTTTGTTGTTATCGGGAGTTGTCAAAAAAAATGGTAGAAGCGCAAGATTAATGATAATAATAATAATAATAATAATAATAGTGATAATAATGTATTACAGCATTTATTTGTGAGGTCAATAACTGTACTGGGGAAAGATGGTGATTAGCATTGTGTGATTAAATAAGGTGTCGAAGCATGTACTCGGATCGATTTAATTGATTTATTCCTGTTACCTTTTTTTTACACGTTTCTGGCGTTGTTCCCCCCTCCCCCAAAAAAGAGAAGAAAAAAAGAAGAAATATCAGGGATCATTTATTTAAGAATTGTTTAGAGCGTCGGACAAAAGACAAAATGCCTTGTGATATTTTATCTTCCGGCTCTTCTTTCGAATCTTGCCGAGGTCAACTTCGACAAAATAAGTCATTAAAGTCACCACAATCAATCAGGGTAAGGGGGAGGGGTTTGATGTAATCAACACCTTCCCCCCACCCCCACCCCGTTTCGGCCTGCATCCTCTTCTTCGAAATTTCTGGGCCTTGTGCTTATATTAGAAATAATAATTAGTATTTCTATTTATTAACGTGTTAATTGTTAGTGTCAATTTCGCAAACTAAATCAAGCTAATTTGAATGATTTAGGAAAATGTATGTTAAGTGTATTAATTATTTCTGTGATTGAATTAAGAAAAAAATTAACTCAGCCAGAGACATTACTTATAAAAGTCAAGGACTTCGAAGAATTGATGTCATCGACTTCGCTCTTCTTCCTCATCACTTTAAAATTTGTGATCCTGTGCCAAAGCCGAAAATATTATTTCGATTAAGAATCTGTGAATGCACGAGGATAAAAGAGTATCTTTTAATCCTGAAGAATCGGGTACTCCGTCGAGTACCTTTATATATTGTTTAGGTTTACTGTTATTAAACTTGTAAATGGCATGTTGAGCCTGTAGCTTTGTCTTTTTGGCATACCTACACAAGTATGTCACTCGACTTCGTTTCCTCATAACTTTCAGAAAAATTATATTTTTAATTAATTCCTTTTTTACAAATACCTCTCTGATGGTGTAGACGACAATTATACTGGAAGTTAATGTGAAAAAAAGAAATTCGGGGCTTGTACATATATATACTGACACATAATCATATATGTCTACAAAATCAAACTTGAAATTTTGAAGAAAAAAAAAATGTGATATATGTCAGTATGTATGTGTGCGCGCCCATCAATTTGTTTCATTTTCATGTACATTTAAATTTCAATATAATCTTAATCTAAATAATCTGAAAGGTATTTGTGGAAGATTTCGCTAAAAAACAGTATTTTTCTGGGAGTTATGAGGAAACAAAGTCGGGAGGTGGTCCACTTGGGTAAGTATGCCGCTTGTTTTTAGGCCAGCATTTTAAACTCCACGTCTTTGGAGCTCTGCTGGTGACTGACGGACAATCAGAGGCGTTTCAACCTTGACTATCCTCTCTTATCTAATTTTTTTTTCCATCATCCATTCATACATTCCTCGTTGTGTCACATTTCCCTTTCACTCGGATGTGACACATCGTTAGATATTTAGAAAGATCTTTTTTTTGTTGTATGTGTTGTGCCTTTTTGTGACAACCGTTAAATTCTTCCTAATATCTATGGGTGGTCCAGTCGGTTGATATCCCAGTAACGATAAAAATCTCTTGTTGCTTATAGTTTTTTGTTCACTTGTCTGGCTCTCCACGTCTCTCTGTGTGTCTGTGTTCCTCAATCTCGTTATCTTGCTCTCTTCCTCTATCCTACATAAAAATATTCTATTATATTACATATATTTATGTTACACACACATTATAATAAATATATACATTTTATAGAATATATTTGTATATAATTTAGAATTATATTTATATTTCAGAATATATATTATAGAAGTTATATAAATCTCTCTCTCTCTCTCTCTCTCTCTCTCTCTCTCTCTCTCTCTCTCTCTCTCTCTCTCTCTACATTCGTCTTCCATGCTGGCATGTGTTGTAGAAGCACTCACATACATCATCATCGTCGTCGTTTCACATTCCATTTTTCCATGTTAGCGTGCGTCAGACGAAATTAGTGGAAGCAGATTTTCCGTGGTCAGATCTCCTTCCTGCCATCAACCCTCAGATATTTCTAATTTTGGTAATATTCCCATCATAACCGGACATGCTTTCACAGGCGACTGGAAATGAATGCCACTACCATCTTGTGATGGCAAGACAATGAGAACCAAACACACACACACACAACAGGCTTCTTTCAGTTTCTGTCCATCAAATCCACTCACAAGGCTTTTGGTTGGCTGGTGCTATAGAAGACACCTACTTGTCCAAGGTGCTACACTCAGTGGGACTGAACCTGGAACCATGTGATTGGGAAATGTACTATTTACACATTACATGCTTGAGTCTATAATCAATCCGTCCCTCCTCTCCTCTTTAGAGGCAGGCATGGCTGTGTAGGGATACCATCTCCCAAGGAGTGCTAGGAAGTTTACTTCTCAACCATGTGAGTTGGGCGAGAGTGTTCTACTCTAGTCCAAGGCCGACCAAAGCCTTGTCTGTGGATTTGGGAGACATAAATTGAAAAGAAGCCACTAAGTTATGGGAAAATAAACACCAATATCGGTTGTCAAGCGGTGGTGGGGGTCAAACATAGACGCAAAGAACCCCTCCACACACACACATCATCATCATCATCATCGTTGTTTAATGTCTTCTTTCCATGCTGGCATGGGTTGGACAGTTTGACTGAGGACTGGCGAACCAGATGACTGCACCAGGCTCCAATATGATCTGGTAATGTTTCTACAGCTGAATGCCCTTCCTAATGCCAGCCACTCTGAGAGTGTAGTGGGTGCTTTTTACGTGCCACCAGCGTGAGAGCCAGTCAGGCTGCACTGGCATTGGCCACAACTGCAATTTTCATTTGATTGTGATTTATTTTGATTTTACTTTGTATGTATGTATATGATTTTGATATTATTTTGTATGTGTGCATGCATGTGTGTATATATATATATATATATATATATATATATATACACACTATGGGCTTCTTTCAGTTTCCATCTACCAAGTCCACTCACATGGCTTTGACTGGCCTGAGGCTATAGTAGAAAATACTTCCCCAAGGTGCCATGCAGTAGGACTGAACCTTGAACCATGTGGTTGGGAAGTAAGCTCCTTACCACACAGCCATGCCTGTGCCTATGTAAGGAAACTTTTATAAGCTGATTGCATTGTCAAATCTTCAGAGATTGCGTAACTCTCATTAGTTCTTAGTATTCATACAAAAGTGCTATGTTATCAGCTGTAGTTGACTACTAATATTGCTTTGTTGTTAATGAAAGAAGCATAAGATGATGTAAGTAGATATTGTATGAACACTTAATTAACGAAGTTGATTTTTTTTAATTCCCACTTCAATCTGTTTTAAATCATCAAGTTTCTTATCCATTGTAATTCTCTTCATGGCTCCTTTTCTTTGTCTGACTTTCGATTCCATTTGAGGGCTTCTTTCCAGTCATCTTGGATCGTTGGTAAATCCAACAGTGACATCAATCAACAATCATCCACAACAAGTATCATCACCACCATCATCATCATCGTTTAATGCCTGCTTTCCATGCTGGCCTGGGTTGGACTGTTTGACAGGAACTGGCAAGCCGGGGGAGGGGGGGGGGGCTGCACCAGGCTCCAGTCGTATGTTTTGGCAGGAAGAAAAATATCACCAGGAAAGAACTGTTTTGTGTGAGCAAAATATTGTCTTATTTCTATCATCATCATCATCATCATCATCGTTTAACGTCCGCTTTCCATGCTAGCATGGGTTGGACGATTTGACTGAGGACTGGTGAAACCGGATGGCAACACCAGGCTCCAGTCTGATTTGGCAGAGTTTCTACAGCTGGATGCCCTTCCTAACGCCAACCACTCAGAGAGTGTAGTGGGTGCTTTTACGTGTCACCCGCACGAAAACGGCCACGCTCGAAATGGTGTCTTTTATGTGCCACCCGCACAAGCCAGTCCAGGGGCACTGGCAACGATCTCGCTCGAAAATCCTACAGGAGCCAGTCAGGCGGTACTGGCAACGGCCACGCTCAAAATGGTGCATCTCATGTGCCACCCGCACAAGAACCAGTCCAGGGGCACTGGCAACGATCTTACTTGGCTTGCCGGGTCTTCTCACGCACAGCCCATTTCCAAAGGTCTCGGTCCGTAGTCATCGCCTCGGTGAGGCCCAATGTACGAAGGTCTTGCCTCACCACCTCAGCCCAGGTCTTCCTGGGCCTACCTCTTCCACGGGTTCCCTCAACTGTTAGGGTGTGGCACTTTTTCACGCAGCTATCCTCCTCCATTCTCACCACATGTCCATACCAGCGCAATCGTCTCTCTTGCACGCCACAACTGATGCTTCTAATGTTCAGCTTTTCTCTCAAGATACTTACACTCTGACGGGTATTCACATTGACATTACACATCCAACGGAGCATACTGGCTTCATTCCTTGCGAGCTTACGTATGTCCTCAGCAGTTACAGCCCATGTTTCACTGCCATGTAGCATGGTTGTTCGTACGCATGCGTCATACAGTCTGCCTTTTACTCTGAGTGAGAGTCCCTTTGTCGCCAGCAGGGGTAAGAGCTCTCTAAACTTTGCCCAGGCTATTCTTATTCTAGCAGCTACACTTTCAGCGCACCCACCCCCACTACTAACTTGGTCGCCCAGATAGCGGAAGCTATCGACTACCTCTAGTTTTTCACCCTGGAATGAGATAGAAGTTGTTTCCTGTTTGTTTGCAGTCTTTATTGCACCTGAACATCTGCCACAAACAAAAACTAACTTGCTAGTTAACCTGCCTTTGATGTTGCTGCACCTCTTATGTGTCCATAGCTTGCACCGGGTACATCTTATTGCACCGGGTACAATGGATGCAAAAATTGGAAGTGAAAAGATGTAAGAGTATGGGAGTAAGGTGGTGGTGAGCAGGAGGAAGTACTGTGTGATTTCAGTTGGGTGAATGGTTACCAGTTTTATGAGCACTTTGTCCCTTGCACCCCTGACTGGGGCCTCAAAAACTCCACATTCTAATCTCGTACACATACACACTCGCCATTGTGTTGATGTACAACACATGTAGCTACAAACATTGCAGTTCTGCTGTTATTTCTGTTGTTGCTTGTTGGATAGTCGGAAGTTGTTTGGTTGGTAACTGCGGTGGAGCTGGTTTTATAGTGCTGGTGATGGTGTTGGGGTATTGTTGGCGGTGGCGGTGGTCGTCATATTGTTTTGTATTGTTGTTGTGCTTTAGTCTCAAGACAATCCTTATTGAGCTGAGATCAAAGACATTTCATTCAACATTTAAAATACGCTAGAGAACAATAGCATCTCATGCCATTATTATTTTTTTTTTATATATATTTTGTGAATGGAGTTGTTTGTCTTGTTTGTACTCTTGTTGTTGTTGCTGTTGGTTATTAAGGAGTTGGTGAGCTGGTAGTGGCAGTGGATGTATTGGTTTTGTTGTTGTTGATGGCAGTGGTAGTAAGAGTTGATAAAAAAATATAGCATTTGGTAGCCAGCACCCGTAGAGGAGCTTTGGAAAGCATACTTTAAGGTTATTACCCAAATTATATTAAATATATATATATATATATATATATATATATATATGTGTGTGTGTGTGTATAGACAGATAAATACTCATAGTGACCTAAAAAAATATACACTCACAAACACAAATATTTAATGTAAAAAATTCCACCTCACTTCATAAATGTAAATGGTAATGCGTACGCATAATTTGCACACATTCATGTATGTATGCATGTATACACACACACACATCTGTATGTATTGTAATTGTAATATTTCAAGTTGTTAACTATTTTGATCTTAACTAAAAAAAAAAAAAATAATAATAATAAACAAGTGGCATTTTGGTTATGTGTAGTTTACAAATTCTAAAAATTCGTCATCATTTAGCATTCACTTTTTCATACTTGCATGGGTCAGACAGACTTTGCTGACTGGATACTCTTCCTGTCGCCAACCCTCACATGTTTCCAAACAAGATTATACCCATAGCTAGACATGATTTTTTTTTTCCTCAGACAACATCACTTGTATGATGATGATGATGATGATGCTCATTTACAACCATCACACAATGTCCAGACAAAGGTAGACATACACACATACAAAAAAACTGTTTTCTTTTTTCCTGTTCTTTTTCCATCTTGCAAGGTACACGGCAACCTCATTAGTGCTGGTGCCACATAAAAAGCACCCAGTACACTTTGTAAAGTAGTTGGCATTAGGAAGAGCCTCCAGCTGTAGAAACCATGCCAAAGCTGACAGTGGAAACTTGGTGTGGCCTTGCAGGTCACCATCTGACCCATGCCAACATGGAATATGAACATTAAATGATGATGCTGATGATAATGATGGCATATATGATGGGCTTCTCTCATTTTCCATTGACCAAATCTGCTTACAAGGCAGGTTTTGGTTGGTCTGTGCAGATTAGCCGTTTACCTCACAGCAATGTGGCCTCTGCTGGTTATGTCCTATTTTGTGGCCCATGGGCCAAGTTTCTTCCTCTATAGCCCCCAACTGACCAATACCTTGTGAGGGAATCTGCCAGATGGAAACCATGTTGAAATGTCTCGTATATTTTCGTGTGTGTGTGTGTGTGTGTGTGTGAAGAGGGGGGGGCAGATAGTTGTGGGTTTTTTTTACCCCCTCCCACAGCTTGGCAACTGCTGTTGGTTTGTTTATATTCCTGTAACTTGGTGGTTTGGCAAAAGTGGCTGAGACTGATAGAATAGGTACCAGGCTCAGAATAAATACTGATTTGTTCAACTAAACTCTTCAAGGAAGTGAGTGCTCCAGCATGGCCACAATTCATTGGCTGAAACAAATGGAAAAATAATAGCGTATGTGTGCATGTGTGTGTGTGTGTGTGTGTGTTATGTTGCCTGATATGTCATTGTCTCTTGAAATGCCTCAAAGTGATGGCCCTGACACCACAAATATCTATGTGTCATATGATGTATAATAATAATAATAATAATGTCTTCAGCCTCTGGGATGTTTGTGCAGATAGTCTTTTTCTTTTTCTTTTCCTTTTGTCTCTTCAAATCTCGTTTCCTTAATCTTGCCTAGAAACTTGTTTCATGAAGCACAAGGCAACACAGAGCCAGTCCTGTTTCTAGTCCTGTTTCTTTCTTGCAAAGCAGATCAGCAGTCACCGATTCAGATTCCAGTCTCTTAAAGACAGCCTATCCCTTTTGCTCCCCTTTTCTCTCTTATTCCATACAGCAAAGTTGTCTGAAGCAAGGTAGAATCAAGAGTCTCCCCAGAGACTTGCAATGACTGCAGTGGCCAATATTTGAACCCACTTCTCTTGAACTTGACATTTGATATGCTAAGCACTCATTAGTTTCATTGCTGTCACACTACAAAATATACAGTGAAATATGAGGTTTCATGTGGGGAGATCTCATCCTACAATTTGTGGAGTTTTTAACCCCTGCACCGGATAGGGGTCTTCATGGGCATAGGTTGGATGGTTTGACAGTAGGTGACAACCCTGAGGACTGCTCAAGCTCTACTGTTTGTTTTGGCATCGTCTCTATGGCTGGAAGCCCTTCCTAAGACTAACCACTTTACAGAGTGCAACTGGATGCCTTTCTTGCAGCACCAGCACTGGCAAGGTCGCCAAGGAACTTACATGATAAAGA
>NC_142952.1:2439182-2464182 GCF_046866305.1 Octopus bimaculoides
ATGGTGGTGGTGGTGGTGGTGGTGTGAAAGAAGGTGACAGACAGATTCTGTTACCAACAAGTATCTCTTTCTTCTTCTCATTGCATCTATAATTTCAATTGATTAAAAAAAAATTATTTTTGTAACCCAAGTCAAAACAGATACACTTTCTCTACATGTGCATGCATGCATGCGCGCACGTGTGTGTGTGTGCACGTATGTGCATGCGTGTATGTATATGTGTCTTTGTGTACGTGTTTGAACATGCGTATGTGTTTGTTTGTGTCTGTATTTGATGCGAAGAGGAGAATGGGTTGACATGGGGGGAGAACATCCATCTTTCTGTCAAGTGATCATTTTTTTTCATTTTTCTTAACATCAAACTGCACCCCCCCTCCACCAACAATTATTTATTTATTCATTTTATTTATTTATATTTTTCTTGGAATTTTCATATTGAATTTCAGTTCAGTAGCATTTACCAGTCAAAGAAAGACAAAAACCAAAAAAAAAAACCCGAAGAAAATCCATTGCAGTGTACTGCAATCAGACTGTGTAGCAGGATAAGGTACATTGCTGCTTGTAACACATTTCAAAGAAAATATCCAATAAAAAAATATCAATAATGCCAAATTTCTAACCAAAAATAAATAAATAATATAAAGAAAAATAAAACAAGAATTTTAAAAAATCCCAAGGATATAAAAATCAGAAATTTTTGTGTGGCATATTGCTTTATGGTATTCATGAGGTGTGTGAGAGATGCGTGATGCTGTATAACTATGAAAGTTGGGCTGGGAATGTTTTGGCTTTTCCCCAAAGCCTATAAGTAAAAAAAACTCAAAAGAAAGAAAGGAATAATCAAAAAAATAAATAATTGAAAAAGAAGCATGTGAAGTAAGCTTTTAACCAAAAAAATTGTAATTATGGAAACTGACTTCAAAGATTTTAATTAGTAACATTTGAACTTATGAACTCTTCGTTTCTTTGAGCGTTTGTTTGCTTACTATTTTGTCTTTGAAGATATCCATCATACGACTGTTTTCTACCTTTTAAAAAATTTTTTTGTTCCAGATATTTAATTAAACTGTTTTTTTTTAAAAATAAATAAATAAATAAATAAATAAATTCAAGGTAAGATTTTTAAAGTGAAATGATATCTTACCGCCATATTCATTTTTTTTATTTCATTTTTTTTTTTTTTGGTTTCGACTTCAGTGTCAGGTTGAACTGGGCCAAACTTGAGAAAAGGAAAAGAGAAACGATTGCTCTTTTATAATAATGTTCATTCCTATGAAGGAGAACTCTTACTTCACCTTCTACATACATAGTTGTATGATTGATGAATGATAAACAGTTGTCATACAACACTCACATGTGTGTATACATACATACATACATATATGACCGCTAAATCTACAAGTTTTGTTTCATTCTCTCTCTGTTTATTTTCTCTTATTCCTTTCTGTTGAAGAGCATAGGCTCGAAACGTAAAAGACTTTTACATTTTCGTGAGTGTCAAACTAATACACCTCCTTGTTGTTTATACACCTGTCTTCGTTCTTTGTTTTTCTATAAATTTCAAATATATATATATATATATATATATATATATATATATATATATAGGGTGTGGTGGATAAACTGTCATTTGAATTATGCAAAAATGAAAATAACACTGACATCTCATTTTAACAGATATATTTACTAAAATTACATGAAAATATCTTGAAATACTAAAGAGTAAATTTATTCAATAAAATCACCATTATCTTCATCCAGAGTCTCCAGATGACTTTGGAATCTCCTGCAGAAGTCCTCTGGACGGTCTCCTTGTTTAAGTTGGTGAATGCTGCCATAATGCTTGCCTTCAGTTTGTCTTTGGTATTACAAGGAGTTTTGTTGGTCTCTCGTTCAACTGTGGTGTGCACACAGGCATTTTGTGAAGACAGTCGTGCAAGTCGTAAAGAAGAGATATTGTTTGTTATGTGTTGTTTCTGATTTACATTTGTATTGTTATAACCTTGTCATAAGTCCATGTTATAACGTGGCATATACAGTGAGTTCAAAGGACATAACAGTGTCGACAGTGAGACACAACAATATTAATATATATTAACAAAATGTTTTTTGTCTTTTCCATTTCAGAAATGAAAGCCCTCTCATGCACGCTGGCTCCACTTTTGTTTTATTTATGGTGAGTCCTGATCTTTCTTCAATGTTTCTCATGTATTTTCTGTTATAACTTTTCTTTTTTCCTTAATTATGGTAAACAGAAGGAATTATAGTGTGGGGTTAAATCTTGCAAAACCATTTTTGATTCTCTCTAAGAAACGATTTGTCTTATAAGTCTTTTTCTGTCAGTATTACTTACTTAAGCTCTTCACTCCCTGTGAAGCCAGAGGCCATCAATGCCTTTTCTCACTGTTCTTGACACTGGACTATCTTTTCTGCTTCTCTCCTGTTGAATCTTTGCTTTTTTCAGCTCGGTTCCAGTATCCTGCCTCCAGCTATCTTTCAGATGAAATTCAACTAAGCATTTTGTCTGGGGTGTTAATGATTCTGCCAGCTTGCTGGTTTCATCCTGCTAATTATTATGAAGAAACGACCCACTCCCTTGTATTAATTGTATACTCAGGACACCCTGTATTTATAGGCTAATTGTGTGTTTATTTTTCAACTTAGACAACAAAGGTGTTGGTTTCTCAAAACAGCACTACTCCAGCCACCCCCACCTTACTTTTGCAAGAAGTCAATGAACTTTGCCTTATGAAAAAAACAAGGCATAACTTTAGACTTTAACGATGAAGAAGTAATTAAGCTGGCACTCATCGCAAAATACATTTATATATTTTTAAAACTAAGAAGCTGAAATAGATATAGAGGGGACCTCACGAAGTTGCGGAAAAGCAAGTTTGGTGACTCTGTGTTACTATTGTCACCATAATTAACTGCGGAGTGGCAAAAACAACAGCTTCTTTTTTTTTGCTATGAAAATAGTCAATTTCCAATTTATTTATTTTTCTATAAAGATTAGTCTCTGACAATCCTTTTTTTTTTCTTTTTTACTATGAAAATAGTCAATTTCCAGTAGTATTCTTTTGTTTGTTTTTTTACTATAAAAATAGTTAGTTTTTCACAGTATTTTTATAGTAAAAGTATCTATTTAGAAAACAGAACAGTTGTTAAAAAAAGATACCTTTCTGACACATGACAAATAAATATAATTTTAAGAGGAGGCACCGACCGATATGTTTTAATTCAAAATGGGTTTAAATAGTTTTTAAAGATATTGATTCTCGAGAAGTGAAAGTTTGTTTAGTTTGTTGTCTCCTACTTAAAATGCTAATTCTGTCCATAGTATGTGTTGGTGGTGGTGGTGGTCTTCGTAGTGGCAGTGGTTGATGTTGTTGGGGGCAGTGGAAACAGCTGCTGTTGTTGTTGTTGGTGGTGGTGGTGGTGACGGTCGTGTTCTTGGTAGTGGTGGTAGTTGTTATTGCTGGTGGTGGTAGTTGTGTGTGTGTGTATGTAGGAAGAGTCAACTATTGCTGGCGATGTTGGTGGTGGTGGCCATTATTAGGGTTTCCTCTCTGACCATGTATTGCTATACAGTTTCCTGTCATATTACAATATTTTTTTCACAGTTGTTTAATCATTATTCAATAGTTTCTCCCATGTCTCGCATAACTCCCACCCCTGCATCCACACCCCACCCACCAAACACACACATGCAGCATGTGTGTGACTCGCCCCTCCCCTCAATCCTCACGACCCACCTGTGTAGAACATAAGTGAACAAATAAAATAATAAAATGAACATAAAGTACTCCTCATAAACTTTCTTACCGATAGATGATACGAAAACGTATAAAGTCCATTGGTGAACCAAATAACAGATGTCGGATCTGACACCCTTCTGCTTCACCCAATCTTTCTTTCTCTCTCTCTAACGCATTCATATTATATATGTATACATACATATATACACACATTCACACACACACACGCACATACATATATACACATACATACATATACACACACATTCATACATATATACATATATATATATATATATATATATATATATATATATATATATATATATACACATGCGCACACACACACACACACACACACACACACACACACACACACACACACATAACAATTTACCTAGGTGTAAACTTCTCCTAAGGTGTATTAACTATCTGAAGAATTTTCTGGTTTATATTACCTATATCATTAACAATGTTATTCCAATAAGTAAACAAAAAATAAACATACAGTTTATTAATATATAAATATAAATAAGAAATGGAAAACAAAACAATAATTGTTTGTATAAAATAATTAAATTGAATGGAATTTATAATTGTTCAATTTATTGTTTTGTTTTCCATTTCTTATATATACATATATATACAGGCACAGGAGTGGCTGTATGGTAAGTAACTTGTTTACCAACCACATGGTTCCGGGTTCAGTCCCACTGCGTGGCACCTTGGGCAAGTGTCTTCTACTATAGCCTCGGGCCGACCAAAGCCTTGTGAGTGGATTTGGTAGACGGAAACTGAAAGAAGCCCATCGTATATATGTATATATATATATATATATATATATATATATATATATATATATGTATATATGTATGTATGTTTGTGTGTTTGTGTGTATGCGTTTGTCCCCCCAACACCGCTTGACAACTGATGCTGGTGTGTTTACGTCCCCGTAACTTAGCGGTTCGACAAAAAGAGACCGATAGAATAAGTACTAGGCTTACAAAAGAATAAGTCCTGAGGTCAATTTTATCAACTAAAGGCGGTACTCCAGCATGGCCGCAGTCAAATGACTGAAACAAGTAAAAGAGAAAGTATATATATATGTATATATATATGTACATACACACACATACACACGTATATATATATATATATACTCACATAAAATACATACAGTACACATACACACACACACACCTACACACACATATATTTATAACGTGCACACATAAACTTAAATGGAGAGTTTATGTGTGGTTGGAAGTATACGTGACATGGCTGTATTCGTCTACCAAATCTAGTCTGATCTTTTCATGCACCTTTCTTCGGCAAATATTGATTGCCTGTGTCTGTTATTACAGCAATGTGGTTCTTCACTTCAAGCATTTATTGTGTGTGCAAACGGATAACCATGGATATATGGATTGATTCAGGATCGACTGACTGATGAATGTTTATTGTGTATGCATACATGTGTATTTTTTGCCTTTTCGTCTTGTATTTGTTTCAGGCAATTAGACTGCGGCCATGCTGGGGCACCACCTTGAAGAATTTCCAATTGAATGGATCGACCCCAGTATTAATTTTTTTTTCCTTTTTGAAACCCGGTGCTTATTTCTTCGGTCTCTTATGTCGATCTGCTAAGTTGCACGGATGTAACCATACCAACACCGGTTGTCAAGTGGTTGTGGGAGACAAACACAAACACAAAGCCACACACACACACACTCACATAAATATATATATATATACACACACAATGGGCTTCTTTCAGTTTCTGTATGCCAAATCCATTCACAAAGCTTTGGTTGGCCCAAAGGTAACAAGTAGCTCTGCATCATTACCCAACATGCTGGAAATTACAGCCAAGTCTCCCTCAAATCACAGCCAACCATCTTAAAAAGAGGTGACATTGGATAAGGTAGTCTTAGATAAGTTTTGCCTAAAGAAGATGGAATGTTCATGGCTAGAATGGCTGCTCTATCAAAGCTGATCTGCGACTGAAAAACAACAATAATAACAACTGTAATGTTACATCGACCCCTATGGAATTTGAACTCAGAACGTTGAGGGTCATAGCTGAATACTACAATGTGTTTTCTCTGGCATTCCACTACTTCTGTCACTTCATCTCCTTTGAATATAAATATATCAGGAACCCTTTGACTAATGGGTCTGCTATCTTATCTGGTTGGCCCTGCTACAATTTCTAAAATAATGTAGATATATAAACGTTTAATAAGTATCTTAGAATGTAATTAAAGAATTTGATCTCTGCTTGAATTGGTAGCAGTGTGATGATTTTTGGTTTTGGTTTTGTTTTATTCTTTCTTGCAGTGCATGTGCACAAGTGAACTGACGTCATTCTTCCCTAAAATATGATACCATATTGATCATATTGATTTCTCGAAAGCAGACAACTGATTGAATTTCAATGGAAACTGCCATATATAATATTACTAATATTTTCAACATTATTATTATTGTTCTTTCTAACTCAAGTTTTGTTGGAACTCTTGGAGTCTTGCATGCATAACGGCCTTGCTGCCTGCTGCCTATCTGTTCTCTTCACCTATCTGATACTTCCTTGATTATTCTGGCCATGCCAAGGAGGCAAAGCTTTTGTAACAGTTCTACTGAGTACTCTATTCCAAATTATCATTATTATTATTATTATTATCATTATTATTATCATTATTATTATCATTATTATTATTATTATTATTATCATTATTATTATTATTATTATTGTTGTTACCTCTGCCTTCACTAAGATGGAGGTATTGTTTTCAGTCGTGTTTGTTTGACCGTGGACAAGATATCTCAAGAACTGCTGGGTGGATTCGGATGAAACTTTCAGGGATGTTTGGCCTTGTAACTGGCATGAAATGATTAGATTTTGGGATCAATCTAGTCCTGGACAAGGATTCTGGATTATTTTTCCTTGTTTATTACTAATTTTTGAGAGCGGTCAGGTTCACTTTTAATATTCTCGTTTGTGAGAGCAGTCGAGTTTATCTCAGATATTCTCATTTTAAAATTCAAATCCGGCTAATTGTTGAGAGGATGTTGGTGTTACCTTGGCGGAGGTCTGCGCTCTCTGACTGCTCTTGTTATCATTATTATTTGGTGAAAACTTTCAACTTATTTTTGTTGGGTATGATGGAAAGTGTCAGCTGATCACAGCCAGCAGATTAAGGTGACACTTGTTCACTGGTCATGCTTCAAGAACCCTGCAGAGAACTCCAAGCAATGATGATTTTTGTAGGTATTCCATCTTTACATTTGTACCAATCTTTTTGAGCCATGAAACATCATGGTTGCAAAGCAAGCTTCTTAACTACCCAGCCACACCTGTGCTGTGGAGAGGGAATAATTAGAAATTCTGTATGGTGCACCCAGGTGTAAATGGTGGATATACAAGAGGTGTTGTGGGAGCAAAGGCTAGCTGACACAGAAGTTAGCATTGTGTTTGGCAGATCCTCAGCCATCAGCAATAGGGTCACATGTGGAATTGATACTTTCGAATGCCTGGAATGTAGTTTAGAAGTAATTAGTAGCTTTTGTTTACCTGGGTGACCTAATTAGCTGTGGAGGTGGGTCTTCCCATGCAGAGTAACCGGACCTGACCCCAGGTTGAAAAAAGTTCAGAGTGCCATTACCCCAGGTGTTAACAAAATTCCAGGACTTGTGCATACAGTACCAAATCCACTCTCAAAGCATTGGTTGGCTTGGGGGCTATAGTAGAAAACACCTGCCCAAGGTGCTGTGCAGTGGGACTGAACTCAAGGCCACATGGTTGGGAGGCTAGCTCTTTAACCACACAACCACACTTGCATCTATTATGAGTAATGTTGGCTCAGAATCCATAAATGCACTTTGTAATTCATAATTGTAATCAATACAGTGTTTGTAATCAAAGCAGTTTATTTATTACAGCAAAACAAAAAAAAAAGAAGAAAAATAGAAAGTAAAGAAGACTATCCAGAAAAAGTCAATATCTTTTTATATATAAAAATAACAAAACCAGGTTGGGAGATTATGTGTGAATGCATCACTGGATAGGAAGAAGTGTGGGGAAATAGAGAGAGGGTGAGAGAGAGAGGGAGAGATAAACATAACTAGATGCCCACATAGATAGGTAGATAGATACAGGTATATAAATAGATAGATTGATAGATAGATAGATAGATAGAGGTATATAAATAGATAGATAGATAGAGGTATATAAATAGATTGATAGATACAGGTATATAAATAGATAGATAGATAGATATAAATAGATAGATTGATAGATGTATATAAATAGCTAGATAGATACAGGTATATAAATAGATAAATTGATAGAAAGATGGAAGAAAATAAATAGATAGATAGGTAGATGTATATCAATAGATAGGGGTGTATAAATATGTAGATAGATCACTAGATACATACATACATACACACATACATATTTAGTGTGGGAGGTTGCTAATAAAAACTTCAACACTTTAATAATTGGACTGAATCATTAATCCAATAACCATGAAATAACTCTGTGCAGTAAAATAACGACAACACTCGTTCTGTGTGAATAACTTCACGTTCAGGATTTTATTCCAACATGCGATAAATGAATGTGTTCAGTGAGTATACAATGTTCAATAAAGATTTCTGGTGAAGAAGAAAGGTTTTGAACAACTTGCCATGTTCCATGGTGACTTTGACTAACTAGAAATAAAGCAAGCTACGAGATTTACTTTCCACAAGCATTAGACGTAGAATACCATGGCGAGCTATTAGTAGGAAGTCAGGTATTGTGTGCATATGTGTATATGTAATAATATATTATGTGTGTGTGTGTGTATGTATATATCTATGTGTGTGCTTGTGTGTGTGTATATATATGTATAGATATTTATATATGTATGTATATATATATATATTAATTCATAAAAGAGATTTAGCTGGAGTTTTTGGTAGTTTTTTTGAAGGTATCAGCACTTCAAGCATGCTGGAGGCAGGTCGTTTTCACCCTGTCTCCTTTGATATAATTTTATATATATATATATATATATATATATGCATACAAATGTGTAGAGTAGGCAACCTTGAATATATACAAACAAACGCTGGCCTGGTTGTAAGAAACAGGAGCGATTGTTATTCATTCCCAAGATTAAATCTAACACTCTGCCGTATCAATCTTTCCTTCACTGTAAACAGACATCAATTTCCTGTCATTCCGGCAAATGCAATGAATATTAACGAATTGCATATTTTTTTGCTTCACTTAATTCTATTATTTTCGATACATATTTGATGTCATTATTGATGGCAAGGAAAACATTGGTTCATATAAAAATGCTACTGGGTCTTGTATTGTTGTCAGAGAACAGTTTTATTAAGAAAGACAAATCAATAAATACTGTGTGTGTGTGTGTGGATTGTATTTATTTGTGTATGTAGGTGCTGGTGTGGCTGTGTGCTAAGAAGTTTACTTTCCAATTCACATGGTTCTGGGTTTAGTCCTTACCGTGTGGCACCTTGGGCGAGTGTCTCCTTATTATAGCCTCAGGCTGACCAAAGCTTTGTGAATGGATTTTGTAGATGGAAACTGAAAGAAGTCTGTCATTATATATGTATGTATATATATGTGTGTGTATGTATGTATCTGTGTATGTATGTATACATATGTATTTTTTTTTTTGTTTTTCCTTGAAACACCCAATGTTTTTTTTTTCTTTTTTATTCTAGGGGATAGATCCAAAATTAATGTCAGCATGTTCATCTTGTGTCTTAAGGTTCTGTGGAACACTTCACACATGTTGTTGATGAATCTTACATGTTTGTTGCGTATTTGTTTAGACGACAAGGTTTTTGTGACCATCACCTCTTTTAAAGTCTTATATGTTTCAGATGTTCGAGAATGCATGCAAGCTGGTGCCATTCCAGCAGCTGTCAACATTTTCCTTTCGGTTACATGTCTGATGTGAACGAGAGATTCTAAATTCTTGAGAATTCTTCCAGTCGACGTTGGTGAAATCTGCACCAGTCTTAGCAGACGACAACTTACACTACATGTTTGCATGGTGAAACTTGCACTAATATTAGTAGATGCCTTATTATTATTATTATTATTATTATTATTGCACTTGCTTGGCGAAATGCCCCAGTCTTATTTCATGACTTGTTATGCACTTGCAAAGGTGAAACTTGAGTTGGTTTTAGTTGATGACCATTGTGGTAGTCTGAGTAGATCACATGTTATGCAAATGTAGAGTCGAAGCACTTCACCTTAACCACCTCTCATACTACAAAACTTAAAAGAATGTTATATTCACAATTTTACAGCAATTTTACTAAAAAAAAATTTTTTTAAATAAGATATAAATGAATGGCAGGGAGTGAGGGATAACGAGTTTGAAGAAACGAATGCTGGTTGACACCAGCTAAAAATATTTAGTGAATTTCATAAATTTTGGATAAGTTTTTCTTCTCATTCCTGGCATATGAACGTATCTGAATTTACAAATTTTGGTAAGAGTTATGGAATTATGTATGAATCAGCAATGGAACCAGAATGTTGATTGACAGATTTGGTTGACTTATATGGCAGGACCTGTTCTTTAGCTTTAACGGTTTGTCTTTATCTTTAACAATATTTTAATTGCCTGCTGCTTTGTTTTCCCTATAGACTTATCTACAGTTACAAAAAAAAGAAAAAAAAAAAGATAGAAAGAAATTCTATCATGGTCTTAAGAGAATTATTGAGTGAAAACTTAATTCTGACGTCTGTCGTGTTAACATGTTGGCAAAAAATCATTTCCCTAGATAAAGCGCCATGCAAATTCCTCTGACATTATGTGAGTCTGTGCATGTGTGTCTGTTTAAATGAAGAAAATCCCTGGAGAAGCTTGAATTGCAAGCACTCGGTAGTTTTATGGTGCTGCTTCTTCTACATGGTTTGTTTATGTCTCTGTAACTTAGTTGTTCAGCAAAAGAGACCAATAGAATAAGTATTAGACTTAAAAATAAGTACTGAGGTTTGATGTATTTGGCTAAAACTTTTGAAGGCAGTGCCCCAGCATGGCCTCAGGCCAGTGACTGAAGTAAGTAAAAGATAAAAGATTTGATTATTCGTGTGTTTTTTATATTACACTGCCTTTATTTCTGTAAAAATGTGTTTGTATATATGGGTAGATATACGCATACGTCTGTATGTGTGTGTATTTCTATGGATGTATATGTGAAGGAGAGGGAACTTTTGTTATTTCATTTTTAAAAAACCTTGTCCAGTTGTTTAGACAAATAATTGCAACTACTTCTACAAAAACAGATTTTCCAAAATGATTTTCGTTTTCAAATCAGTGAATATCATTGATCAATTTAACGAACCGCCTTGCACAATGTAATCTTTTCATTTTTGCCATTTCTAATTTTAGATATTGTTCTGGGGCAAAATTGTGTTAAAAATCTCACATTAAAAACAATTAATTTCAATCAGATTTAATAACTTCTCTTTCCTCCTCACCTTTTTCTCTTTCTTCCTTCCTTCCTTTCTTTTTTTCTTTCTTTCTTTTGTCTTAAATTGCAGTCCAAATGTTTTTTGTTTTAAATTTACAAAAATTTTAATCAATCCTTTTATGAAAGATTTTTCTGAGATTTTGAATGGTTTCCATTTTTGATTTTCAATTTTTAAAATTCTTTAATGAAAGAACAAACTCGTTAGTTTTTTAAAATGCTTTTTGTGAAAACAATAATGGTATACGAGTTGTTGTTGAGTTTCTCCAATCAGCTTCACTTGGGCAAGAGCTAAATCACAGAGGTAATTGGACTGGATGTGAAGTGGCAGGCCACTTAATATACAGGCATACAAAATATAAACCAGCTACTTGGGTACCAACATTAAATAAGACAACTTCCATGCTGGGAATTGAATGTGGGCCACCTGGGTGAATTCCAAGATCTATTAAGTAGCTCTAATACAACCTCAGCAAGATTTGAACATAGAACCACTTCATTGCTCTCGTACCATTGTTGGGAACTCAATGTGATTTGTATTGCTTTAATGATTCGTTTGCTCTTATTTCAGCAAGCCTTGATGTCTTTTGAAGAAGAAAGGATCGAAGAAGCAACTAAGGCTTTACAAGAAACAGAGAAAAAATGCGACCCAGAAAGTGGTGTCTTCAAGACTTTACGAAGAAAATTTTCCAAAAAAAAGCGACACCAGGTAATATGTGGAATGTTTAAGAAAGAAAATGATAGATGCATTATGTTGGATTATGTTGGTTGTTGGCTTTGTGGTGTTTTTTTTAATGCTTTCTCATATCTCATGGAAAAGAGCACCCAGAAACAAAGCACAACAAAAATAGCTTATTGTTGTGTTTTGTTTCTCTTTTTTACCCTGATGAGATGATTACATTGTTTTACATCATTTTATTTCCTCTGGAATAATACCAATGTTTTCTTCGAAACATATGTCGGAAGTATAAAGATTTGAATAACAACTGCGTTTAACTCCATTTCTTTATTTATCTGTTCTACAAAAACATTTCACTAAACCCTGGAATTTCTACCTTTATAAGTAGGCCGTATCATCCTTGGTACTTATGTGAATTTTTGCTACCCTGGCAACTATTTATTTATTTTTTCCATGCTATTTATACCCATTGATAAAATGCACCTACATTTATATATATATATGTATGTATATCTTTTTTTTTTTGTACAGGAGGTTCAAATTGGTAGCGAAGACCGAATGCAGCGACAAATTATCATAGCAGACTCCCTGTTGTACCAAGCAGTGCTTACTTTCACTCACCAGGACATTCCTAGCTATATCAAAGGCGGTTGGCTTTTACGCAAGGCATGGAAGATCTACGAGAGACTCCATCGTGATATCACTGAAATGTTGTCTAGGCATTCTCAAACCAAACTCAGCCAATCAACGGACTCCATATCAAGCAATAACAGTGACGTTCGGTTAACATCAGATTCCACGTGTACGGATGGGAACGATAACGAACTCACACAGGACGTGTTGGAGCGTCTGTTAGGTGCGGTAAACTTTGGCTACGGAACATTCCAGTTGTGTGTTTCAATGGTGCCACCAAAAATTCTTAAGTTAATCGAGTTCTTAGGTTTTGAAGGTGACCGCATTGCAGGATTAGCAGCTCTAAATGAAACAAGCAATAGCAAAGATATGAAAGCTCCGTTGGCAATACTTGGACTCTTATGGTATCACACAGTACTTCGTCCATTTTTTGCTTTAGATGGCATCAAGATATCTGCTGGTGAGTATTGTGCTAGATTTATAGATATCATCATCGTCACTGTTACCACGGTTACTATATCTTTCTCACCATCACGAGTGTCTTTTGTCGCATCTCTCTCAAATCACAGCTCATTATCTTATTGTGTGTTTATACAGGCCAGTGAAGTAGACCTGCTAGATATAATAGCCACATCTCCCTCAAATGTATCTTTATATACGCACACACACACACACACACACACACACACACATACATATGGGATAATGAGATAGACTTCCACATAGTAGCTATATCTACTAAAAATAGTAGCCACATCACCACTAAACCATTAAATGACAATCTAAAGTATTACAAAATGAAACATATCGTAATGAGGTCCTGGTCACATGAGATAGCTTTCATTATAGAAAGATAATTGACATAGTTACATAAGTGGTAGTTATCGTTTTATTATCCTTTAATTATGACAGATAGGGTTAATCTTGTTGAGATTTAAGAATTAAGCAAACAACAATGTACTCAGTGGCATAGAATGTGATAAAAATAAGTAGAAGAAACTATTGCTTAATATTGTAACAGTTTTAAGGGGGTCAAGCTGCCAGAATCATTAGCCCACCGAGCAAAATGCTTTGCATGTCTTCATGTTCTGAGTTCAAATTCCACTGAGGTCGACTTTACCTTACATCCTTTCAGAGTCAATAAAATAAGTACCAGTTGAGGACTGGGGTCAATGTAATCAATTTTTACCCCCAGTCACAAAATTGCTGGCCTTGGGCAAAATTTGAAATCAGTATTGTAGCAGTTAGAGAATTACTTCTACAGATTTTTCTTGCAAGAGCATCCAACCATAGAAAAACTGCCTCAGTAAGTCTTGTGTAGCTCGACTGTAAAATAATGACAATGAGTCAGTCTTAAAAAGATATAGACAGAGTCTTACTTAGACACTTCCTAAGTCATAGACTGTGTCTATGAAATTAATTTTCCTCATTGAGCCTTTGTGAATTTTTCTTTGTGTCTTGCATGTCTCTCAGTCTACCATTATATTTCGTTCTTTGTTCCCTAAAAAAATAAATCTTTCATATTTAAATATCTATTCCAGGTATTTGTGATGCAGAACTGCTAATAAAAAATCGGGAGAAAGAGTTCCCACGTTCTTCTCTCTTCCTCTTCTTCAAAGGGAGAGTTCACACTCTAAAGGTAAGGCATTTCATTGCTTCCTTCTTTGATTGAAACATGAAAGAGTTACTTTTGTGTTTTACATTTATTTATTTATTCATATAAATAATTACATCAACAAAATACCTTAGGAATGAGAACCCAGGTTCGGAATTTCCCCAGGACACCTGATGAAGGCTGGAGGGTGTATCAGCTGAAATGTTGTGTTAACAACAAACAAGATGAGGACAGATATCTGTCAAATGTAAATAATGTAAATAACGTATGCTCTTTTTAGTCTGCCAATAACTATGTCCATACGTGTGCTTCCAAAGGAGATCACTGACTGTTTTCTCCTTGATTCTGTAATAGTTTCCTTTCCTAGATCAAGTCATTTTCTTGATTGTCCTCTTGCATTTATTATTTTTGTTCCCCACAACTTTCTCATTAATCAATTCAAATATTTATGTTTGTACATGCGTAACTTCATTAAAACTGTTTCTCTTCAGCGTGAAAATGAATTAGCCCTATCTCTATATCGTCAAGCGCTCACCGTTGCTGCAGGCCAACGTGAAATTGAACTCATGTGTCTGTATGAAATCGGTAAGTCAGTCGTAATCTTTGTTTGTTCCTTCATTTAATGTCTATTTTTCCATGCTGGCATGGGTTAGGTGGGTAGTTATTTGAGGCAGGATTTTATGTCAGCAATCTGGATCTGTGTTTCAAGTTGTAATTCCACAGTTTGGAAGGCTTTCAACTTATATACAAGTGTGTATACAGATCACTAAACGGTTTTACTTTAAAACAAACACTTCATATCACAGGACCAAGGCAGTCTTAGGCAGGTTGCTATCAAAAGGATTAATTTAGCTGTTATTTATTAGACAATGCTAAAAAAACAAAAAACTACTTATCATATACACAAACTAGTTTAATCAGTTAATACTTCTTTTTAAGCGTTTGACCTTTGACCAATGTTAAGAAATCACCTATTTTTCTAATCTTCTGATACTTGATAAGCCATAATGGGTTTGTTGCCCCTTCTCGTACAAATACTGACATTTTCTTACATTAAAAACAGACTTTTTATTTATTATATTTAGAAATGAATTGGAGATGAGATAAATTACTCCTTGGGAGAGAATGCCAGACTGCTGCAGATGACTTCCCCATGGCATATGTGCAGTTTTCTGCTGTTTTCCCTCTCGCCACCTCTCTAGTTTCTTTCCTCATAACTTGAAACTTGACAGATATGTTTTCAG
Source organism: Octopus bimaculoides (assembly GCF_046866305.1). NCBI lineage: Eukaryota > Metazoa > Mollusca > Cephalopoda > Octopoda > Octopodidae > Octopus > Octopus bimaculoides. The sequence goes on from NC_142952.1 coordinate 2,454,621, forward strand.
TAATGTAGATTACAATTATCTTAATGAAATTGTTTTTTATATTTTAATTTTTTACAAAGCCTTATTTTGTGATGCTTCTTCACAACTGTCACATGATCTCAGGTCAAGGGCGTACTTTAAACACACACACTCATCTATATATATATATATATATATATATATATATATATATATATATATATATATACAAGAATAAGGGCAGGGAATCGTCAATTAATAATAGAATTATATATCATCATCATCATCATCATCATCGTTTAACGTCCGCTTTCCATGCTAGCATGGGTTGGACGATTTGACTGAGGACTGGTGAAACCGGATGGCAACACCAGGCTCCAGTCTGATTTGGCAGAGTTTCTACAGCTGGATGCCCTTCCTAACGCCAACCACTCAGAGAGTGTAGTGGGTGCTTTTACGTGTCACCCGCACGAAAACGGCCACGCTCGAAATGGTGTCTTTTATGTGCCACCCGCACAAGCCAGTCCAGGGGCACTGGCAACGATCTCGCTCGAAAATCCTACAGGAGCCAGTCAGGCGGTACTGGCAACGGCCACATATATATATATATATGATGATGAATATTTTTTTTTTTTATGTATTAGTTGCTACACTGAAAACGTTTTCTGAGTTAGCATTTAGAACTTATAATTACAATATAAATCAAATGTATTCAACCACGAGAGTATTAACGAACGAGCTTGTTGCACTACACACTGCAAGTATTCTGAATGATACCCCAGAAGGATCAGAGGCAGAATTGAACCTGGCAGAGTTTGAACTCAGAATGTAAATAGCTGGAACAGATAACTGCTTGGCATTTTTCCTGATGCTCTAACGACCCCACTAATCCATTAATCAACGATAACAAAAACCCTTTTTTATTTTATTCTCCTAGGTTGGTGCAACTTGATGAAACTAAGATGGACAGAATGTTTATATGCTTTCCAAAGGTGAGCTTTGCTAATTTCATCTTATTTACCTTTCGTTGCTCGTTTTTGTAGACCTGATGAGAGTCATCATCATCATTGTCATCAGTGTGGAGCTCAGGATGATTATAGTGGTGATGGTGATGATTGTCGTGTCCGTTTTGCTTCTTGGCCCAGTACCATGTCAGTCAATAGACCCAACACCCTGCTTGTTTCATCTCACCATTTCTACCCAGCCCTTTTTTCTAATTCTTAGTTTTCTTCCTCTGTATGGGTAACGGGGTGCTCCCCACCCCATTGCACCTGTGCCAGTGGAACGATAAAAGCAACATCCGAGCATGGTCGTTGCCAGGGGCCACTGACTGGCTCCCATGCCAGTGGCACATAAAAAGCACCATTCGAGCGTGATTGTTACCAGCATCGTCTTACTGGCACTTGTGCCGGTGGCACGTGAAGAACATCATTCGAGCGAGGTCGCTGCCAGTGCTGCTGGACTGGCTCCTGTGCAGGTGGCACGTAAAAAACAGGTGTGGTTGGCATTAGGAAGAGCATCCAGCTGTAGAAAGTCTGCCAGATCAGATTGGAGTCTGGTGAAGCCATCTGGCTCGCCAGTCTTCAGTCAAACCATCCAACCCATGCCAGCATGGAAAGCGTATGTTAAATGATGATGATGATGATGATGATTATTATTATTATTATTATTATTATTATTATTCTTTCTGTTTCAGACTTCGGGATGAATCCAAATGGTCCAAGTGTTATTACTCTTATCTTCTAGCTGGTGAGTTGGTTTTGCTTTCTCTCTTTTTCTCTACCTGTTTCTTCCTTTTTCCCCCTCTTTTACACACACACACACACTCTCTCCCACACACACACTGTTTCCCTCTCTATCTCTCTGTCCTTTCTCTATTTCCCTTCCTCTTTTCCATTCTCTTCTCTTTATATCCTTGTATTTTCTTCTGCTTCTGCATCTCTTCCTCTATTCTCTTTCTCTCTTTCCATCATGCTTTATCTGTCTGTCTGTCTCTCAATCTCAGTTAATTAATAATTAACCTTTTTGTTACCCTATTTCTTTTGAAATACTCTGAATTTGTTTCAATTAATTTCAAAAATAATGAAGAATTTAGAAAAATTTACCCTGTCATTATTAAGCTAATATTTGGAACTTAAATTTTGAATAAAAGGTCACTTTAAATCACAAAATATGTCTCCTAGATCCCGGATAGTATTTAAAGGATTAAACTAACCCCATTCACATCCCTCTATACACCTTATCAATACATGATACTTGAACTGTGATTCTTTCTTCCAGTTTGTCATGGATCCCTGGGGGACACTGAGGATGCCCAGAACATTTTCCAAGATGTGCCAAGCCTTGTGCGAAGCAAGAACAATCAGATTGAATCCTTTGCATCACATCGAGTAAGTTACCTTTTTCTTTTAAAGTAATTTTTTTTAATGTTTTTTTTTTTTTTTTACTTTTATTAGCTGTTTTATGGCAGGCACCATAGGTGCAAGAGCTACACTTTCTATTAGCTCCAAAATTCAAGAAACATGGTTTCATTGTAGCTTAGTAATTTTCTTCCTAATTATTTTGCTAATTAATGGATGTTACTCCACTGTTTGGCAAAGGGTCAGTCTGTCACTTTCTCTTGCCTTCTACCTCCCTCCCTAGCTCTTCCTCTCTCTTTGTCTCAAGTGTATGTGTGTTGGCTCAGTGGTTAGTGCATCAGGCTCACAATCATGAGGTACTGAGTTCGATTCTCAGACCGGGTTGTGTGTTGTGTTCTTGAGCATAGATATTGCAATACCTGGAGACGTACACATAAGTGACAAAGAACTAGAAAAGATTGAAAAGTACAGAGTACCAAAAGACGAAATTGTAAGAATGTGGAGTGTGAGGAGAGTGTCTGTCATTCCAGTAGTTGTAGGGGCACTCGGAGTACTAGGAACCAAGTTCAAGAAATATGTCAGAGAAATCGGAATTGACATGAGAGCAGAGGAAGCCCCGAAAAACTGCTCTGCTGGGGACAGCTAGGATTTTGAGATTGGTACTTGGATGTTGAATGTCTCCCATGATGATTAATGACCAAGTATCAAGGCTTATAATGTGTGGAAAGAGACCCCGTGAGACTCTGACGGCAGACTGCTGTCCGCTCTCACAGAATCTGCCAGAACAAACACGACCAAACGTTCTGAGACGTAAAGCAATGATAATAATAATAAAAACCCACATTTAAGAGGAATGTGTATGAAATGTGATGTTCTACACACACACACACACACACACACAAACATTCACATACCTCCTTTTCACCCCTTCCTTCCTTATTCATCTATCACCCCTTTCTTTCTCTCATTGCTATTACTTTCTCTCCTCTCCCTTCACTTGTATTACTCTTTCTCCTACTCTGTCCTACTCTTATTCTGTGATGTTTGGACAAATATACATATATATATACACACACAAATATATATGTGTATATATATATATATATATATGTATATATATATATACATATATATATATATATAATGTACAAATATATGAAAACACTATGCTCATTATTTTATTAGGAGATTATTTTTCTTTAATGCAATAAATTTTTTCCTTTCTCTATTTTCAGGCTGAAAAAATGAAGAGCAATCAAGTCACGCAAGAATTTTGCAAACTTTTCACTCTTGAATTGGTCTTCCTTTGGCATGCACTACCTACCTGCACTGACGATGAGTTACGTCGAATGCTTACAGGTGAGAAGATATTGAAGGGCTGCACTGTGTCCTGTGCATCACTATTACAGCAGTCTCTGTCCAGGACTCTTTCCACAACCACCTTCATCTTCAAAACATCTGTCCATGACCAGTCTGGAGCAATTCATCAGTTTCTGTAGCATTTTTATCTAGTTTAACCCTTTCGTTACCGTATTTATTTTGCGATACTTTACGTTTCTTTCAATTATTTTAAATATAACAAAGAATTTAGTAAAATAACTTAGTTACCATTCAGCTAGTGCTAGGAACATAAATTGTGACTAAGGTTTGGTGGAAGATTATAATTCAAAACTTATGAAAATAAGATATATTTGTACTACAGAGACAGAGTTGGTTCCAGCCGAGTTGGTATCGAAAGGGTTAACACAAAACTTTATTATGTAGTGAGCTTCCAAATGTCTCGAACGTTTCTGCAAACCAGTCAGCTGTGGCAAGCTGTGTTTAGTAAGGTGTATTCAAAGTGTTGTTACATCAGTCTCCTTCAGTCTGGAATATCAAAAGTCGGCAGGTCAGCTTATTAAATGTATAATAATGATATACAGAAATTATAATAATCTAGGACAGTTATAACTGCCTCTGCTAAAGAAAGTCTCAAAACTTCTGTAATGCACCTTTTACAAATGTGATATGGTCTACCAACAGTAACTTGAAACTTTACAACTCATTTGACTCATGCCAGCATGAAAAGCATATGAATGGTGGTGGTGGTGGTGGGTGCAAAGGAGGAAGAGTTACAAACAATATGTCAATGTCTTATGTGGTGGTGGTGGTGGTGGTGGTGGGCGGGGGATTTACATCATGCGTTTAGCATTACTTTAAGTTGATTTGCTGGCTCTATCAGATAAGATTAGCTTGAACACTGATCTATTGGATAAAATTAACTGGGGTACTGTGGCCTTCTGGATAAGATTGATTAGGACACTAGTCTAGCAAATAACTTCTCGTGTTTTATGTTCAACTCTATTGTGTTTGTTGCATCTGATGCAATCTATTCCGATTAATAAACATGTACTTGGGTATGGCTGTGTGGTTAAGAAGTTTGCTTTGCAACCACATGGCTTCAGGTTCAGTCCCACTAGGTAGCACCTCAGGCAAATGTCTTTTTACTATATCCCTGGGCCAATCAATGCATTATGAGTGAATTAGGTCGGCGGCGGCGTTTAATCGTGTGTCCGATAATTTATTTGGTTTCTTCTTGACCATTTCTTTCCCTCTGTCCGTGTTTAATGCCTCTGATGATTAATGAGGCCGATTCTTGCATGGAAGTATCTGTTGCAAAGTTCACAAAGGATCCGTGGTGGAGGCTTTGGTTGTTGTAGCCTCCATTTTCTTAGGTAGAATTAGATAAACAGAAATAGTTTGTTTTTAATGAAGCAATCCATGGTAGGTCCAGTAGCCAAGAAGCGTAAGAGAGTTCCAAAAAAGGGCATGTCAAAAATCACATCTGCATTCATTTTGGGAGTTCACTGCTGCAGTCTAATTGCAAGTTAAAGCGCATCTCGGCAATGACCCCCTCATCAAGATGAACAGAACCCGCTAGGAATTACACAATCAAATCGTTCACCAGGTGAATGATATATTTTGATATATTTTTAATTAAGGGGTAAAAAAGTTTTTAGTTGATTGATTTGTTTTACTAATTCATTTTGATCACAGTGGGATTGAACCTGAAGCCGCATGGTTAAAAAGGCAACTTCTTAACTACAGCCATGCCTGTGCCTATCATATTGTTTGCAATTATTATTTTTCCTGTTTTAATTATGTTTGATAAACTTACAAGTGTTTTATATTGTTATGTTTGTGCAGTTTGTGAGAGTCAAACAGATGCTCGGATATTCCACTTGAAGTGTCTTCTAGAAGGTACCATCCATAAGGAACTTGGTGATACAGAACTTGCCATTCAGGTAAGAAGCAACTGGCCATTTCCTGTCAACAACAGTTTTGTGTTCTTAGAGCTAATTCTTAGTTTCGCTTTCTTTAGCATTAAATTATACGAACGATAAAGTCTGTCATTTACATTTATTAGTATTCTTCTCAGCAGAAGAAACAAACTCTTCCATCATCGGAATTTGGACAACAATAATAATTGTTACATATTGGACTTTCGGAAAGCCTTGAATATTTTTATCATTCCACTTATAAATTGTATCAGTAAAGTACATGTCAGCAAGTATGATGTTCTTTGTTGTTTGCATGAATAGAATATTGAATTAAGAAGAAGCAAAAGAATTGACCAATGATAAATATGTCTGACAACTCTTGTAAAATGAATGCTTATTGTTGTTGCAGTATTTGGAGGAAGCACTGGCTAGGTGCAGTGGGAAGAAAGATGATGTGCATGTTGCTGCATTTTCACTCTATGAACTGGCTTCCATTTATATTACAGATGAGGTAAGACTGCAATTCTGCTTCAAACTAATCACGTCTCTGATACCAGCTTTATGTCAGAAAAGGGCTTTCTTTCTTTCTCTTTTTTGTACAATTGGATTTGGATGTTTTTCCTTTTTTTTACTTACCCCTTTGTCTTTCCCTTGGATAACATCGGTAGCGAGGAGATGAGAGGCTGGTATGCATGTGTGACTGCTGGTCTTCCATAAACAACTTTGCCCGGACTTGTGCCTCGGAGGGTAACTTTCTAGGTGCAATCCCATGGTCAGTCATGACCAAAGGAGGTCTTTACCTTTTATCTGATCCAGATCAGATTGGAGCCTGGTGCAGCCTCCTGGCTTGCCAGTCCCCAGTTGAACCATCCAACCCATGCCAGCATGGAAAACAAACATTAAACAATGATGATGATGATTATTATTTTTCTATCATTATCAAATACTATCTTACCCCAGTCCTTTTGTATAATTTTCACAGTTGTAGCATTTTTTTTTATGTGTTCGCATGTTATTCATGTCTCCTTAATATTTAAAATGTTTTTTTTTTATAATTTCTATTTCCAGCCTGCCAAATCAATACAGTTGTTACAGTGTATTAAGGTATGTTTTACATCTCTACCCAGTCAATGTCTACCATATTTTCCAGCATACAAGTGAATGTAGCATATAGTGTAAACACGTAGAGTAAGCATTGAAACATCTCCATCATCTTCGCAAATCCTGCAGCATTTCACAAGTGACTTTTCCTTCTCCAAGATTGTCTCGGTGTAGAAGTTGACCTACGTTTTTTGGGTTGGAAATCTTGGTCTGAAAGATTCAACTTGTTTGCCGGAAGATACAGTGGTGTCTTTGTCAGAAGAAGAATTGGGATGTGTGTAAAATGATAATGATGACTATTGTTATTGATGTTTTGCTCCCTGGTCAGTCTTTTTTTTTGTGAACTTTTGTGATCAATGCTATACCAGCAGTGTTATTCCAGTCTTTGTAAAACATAGTGCATTCACTTTTTAAAGACATGTTCGGATTACTACTGTACACATTCAGACTTCTGTCAGCATGGACAACAGACACTAAACGATGATGATGATGAACTCATAAAACAAAATAAGCCGAATATGCTCCTTTGTCACTTCCATTGTAATTTTGAAAAAATAAACTGTTAAAATCGAGCTGCACTCTTCAAAACTTGCACTAAGAATAAGGACATGGTAAAATTACTACCTGCTTTTATAGCAAGTTGATGCAGGTAGTTTATCCCGCCTCCTCTGACTTTTAGTTCATGCATTTGAAAGAACCATATTATATATGAGATGACCCAATATATATATATATATATATATATGTATATATATGTGTGTGTGTGTGTGTTTGTGTGTCTATATTGTTTTTTGTTATATTTATTGATATGCTTTTTCCTGCTGTCTATTGGTTTATTTACCTGTCTGTTGGTCTGTGTATTGTTACCTGATCCTTTTCTTTCTCTGTCTTTTATAGGAGAAGTACAAAGATTATCATTTTGAAAACCGTTTAACAGTGAGGGCCAACAACATGCTACGGAACCTGAAACCAGCTGGCTAGAAGTGGGGACTTGGTTGATTGATGTATGGCTATTTTAGAATTCTCTGGAGTGAAGTCTGGGCAATCACAACAACAACAACAACAACTACTACTATATTGATGGTGGGGGGAAGGAGGAGAGGACTATCACTTCTGTCCCTCTGTCCCCTCCTTGCCTTGCCGTTGGATTGCCATACACACATATTCTGTTGCAAACTTACCCAGGGCTCTGTAAAGCAGCCAGTTTTCTTATATTTGTTGTTGTTTTACTTTTTTTATCATACCACTGGCAGAAGTCACATGTCCTTGTCCTAGCCAATAGACACAAGCCACCTAAAAACACCCACCACACCCCACCCCACATACACACCGTTTTCTTTGTTTTTTTAAAAAATATTTTTCATTATTATTTTTGTTGGTTTTATTAGTGAATAAATGCCATCCCATCCTTTTCTCTCCTTCCCTCACTCTCTCTCATTACATACTCACATTATACACACACACACACACACACACACACATTCTGATGTTTTTTTCCCTTGTTTCACTTTTTACTACCATTCTAGTCACACCAAACATTGTTGCCTCTCGTTATTATAGAAGTTTGTTTTGTTTTATTTTATTTTTCTTGGGTCCCCTTTTACTTCAAAAATTATTTTTAATGCACATATGTGTGTTCAAGTATGTATCTGTGAGTATTAATATACATACATACATTATATATATATATATATATATATATATATATATATATATAAAATGTCTGTTTGTATGGAGTTTTCTTTGTAGAGAGTGATAGAACTTCACGTTTGACAGACAAGGTTTTTTTCTTTTTCACATCTACTTTGCACTGCGAAGGATCTGCTGTATAAGTTTTTGTCATCTGTCCATGATAAATCCACATTTTTGATAGTCAAGCTCTTTGGTATAGACCAAGGGACTACAGAAGCCTTAAAACTCAAACGCAACCCGACCATGCTGATGTCTTTGATTCAAGAGGTTTTTATTTTTCTGCAATTTCACATCTTTTACTACTTCTCTTTTTTTATTTCTGATAGATTACCAAAACACTTGAGAGTTGAGGTGCCACTGGTAATGGATTTTAAGGAGACACTGCTGCTCTTTGAAGAATATAATTCTCTTTGGCTTTAAAGTTACCTTTGGTTTTTGTTGCAATACTAGCTATTCCAGAAAACAGTTTACCGTAGTCAGTTGAAAGTATAGAAATCACTTCTGCTGGTTTCACATATTTTATCTTTCTTCACAAAGTAACATCTTTTGTTGGACATAGATTCCAATTGAGTTGAGATTTTTATATTAGATTTAGCTTTTGATGCTCTCCTTTATAATTAACGATCTTATTCATAAGTAAATCCTATTTGCTTTTTGGTCTTTCTTCTTTCAGACTTGATATGTCACCTTATACAAGTCTTTTCACTCTCAGAGCTACCAGCTAAGCCCTTTTTACCTTGTCTGGTTTGCTTTTACTGTGCTGACCACATTGTTTTTTTTTTGGGGGGGGGGGTTGTAAACTTCCTTATTGAAGTTCCACCTTCTCCTCATTCTCTGGTACCTGATGAACCCTTCTTGGCAAGCAGTTATGTTTGTCAGAAACATTTATAGTATTATTGTATTGAGCATCACTTTTTTTTTTCCAGAGTCTGAGCTTCTTTGAATTCATTTTATTTGCCCTCTTGAACATTATCATCTTTATTAGTCTGGGATTTTATTATTATTATTATTATTATTATTATTATTATTATTATTATTATTGTTTTTAACCAAAGATTCCTTATCATTTTTCACAAATCTCTTTTGAGATCAGATTGGTTCTGGATAAGATTTCTTCATGACATCACTTGCTGTATCTTCTTATACTTCAGTGTATCAGTGTATTGATCTAAATGTTATAGATTGAATATT
>NC_142952.1:2469182-2484182 GCF_046866305.1 Octopus bimaculoides
TGAAAGTGACTTTACGTTAAAATGTGCACACAAAAGTGTGACGTCACGACTTTGTATGTATGACGGTGTAAAAAAAAAACACATAGTAATGTCTGCGCCCTGTGTCGTGCCATAATTTGATTTAAACGGCGACTTCTTTTAGGTGAAGTACGAAAGAAAAGCGGTAAAACGCGTTTTATAAAGGAAAAAAAAAAAAAAAAAAAAGAAACCACACCATGTAAATTATGACGTGATACATACAAACTCGTGACGTCACATTTTAGTGTACACATCTTAACGGAAAGTTACTCTCAATACACGTGTTGGCAAGAAAACGATGGAGATGTCCAGTGAAAATATTGACTTTGATTCTTTTAAGCAACTCCATGGACCTCAACTGCAGACCGTTCCTGAAAGGTTTTGGGAAACATTATTCAACAAACTTCGTGGACAGGTAGGACATTTAAAATATTTGGTTTCACGCAGGTGCTTTCGTCACATTCGTGTTTCCTCAGTACTTCTTTTCATGTTTGTTACATTTTATTTTGGTTATATCAAGACTTAAAAAGATAATTTTCGCTTGCAACTTAATGATACGATCCTGGTGTATTCGACGCAGAAGCAGTTGTCACTTTCATTACGGCAGTGTTTCTTTAACCACTTTTCTTCGACGTCTCATTTCGTTCCTCTACCCAAACAAAAAGACATCCCCAAAATTAAACTGTCTGTTTTTTTCTTCAATATAAGTTTTAATTACGGCCTTATTACAATAGCGTTCGCTCTCTTTTCCATCCAGCAGCTGTGGCGACAGGACGTTCTTTCAGGCTGTCCCAACTCGACCCCGACGTGTGGTCGAAGCTTCCTTTGGTATTCTAGCGGCATGCCTGTTTGACCCAGGAGCGAAACGGCTCTACAACAACCTAGAATAAATTATTGTTCTGTTGTTACCGTTATCCCTCGTGTTGTATTTCTGGATTTAATGATTAATATAAGAACTGGGGAGAGAGTGCCGAGTGGTCATATCTCATCCACTTCTTATAGGGTTACGCCGAAAACGAGTGGTGTGCATATTCTTTACCTCCGCCCGTTGGCCTATCTTGCGAGTGAATGTGGTGTGTTTGTCCCCCACCACTGCTTAACAACCGTTGTTGCTTTGTTTATGTCCCTGTAATTTTGGCAAAAGGGATCGATAGAATTAATACCAGACTTAAAAATAAAAAAAGTCAAATGGATCGAGTTGCCTGCTTGAACTCATGAAAGTGCTGAATGTAGTGAGACAGTGTTGAAAAAGTATTAGCAAAAGAGAAAGAGGCAATAATAAAAAAGTGTTTGAGAAACTGTTTCGTATGCCAACTCTGCAATGCTTTGTATGTAGGGGAAAGAAGTCACCATTTGGGTGACTGATTTTATGAGCTTCTCCTTGATGTCTGTTACAGCAAATAATCATGATAATTTCTGTTTGAAACACCAGCTTAATAATGAGAAAGTAATTTTGCTAAATTCTTAATTAATTTTCAAAATTAATTGAAATGAAGTCAGTGTATTTCTATGGAAATATGGTAACTAAAGGGTTAAAGTGATCGAAATTTACAACATTCCATCAAAATTTCACATTAATTTATGCTCCAAACATCAGTTTAGTAATGATGGTTATTTTATTAAAACCTTTATTTTCAGAATTAAATTTGAAGAGAAATATAGTAAAGCCATCAAATTCCTAATCTCCTGTGTAATAAAGAATTTAATCTATGCAAAATACTTCACATACTTCGTATTTTTTTCCTGCTAATCTTAGATCAAAACTCACTTATCTCTACCAAGGGAGTTTCTCCTCATTTATTATTAGTTTTCTTTTATTTGGTGTTGCTTATTACAATCAAAATTAACTATATTTAGAAAACTTCTTGAAAGTAAAGAGAAACAAAAAGACGAACAACCACAGCAGCAACAGAACAAAACATTGTGTTTCTGCCCTAATATTTGGGTGCTTGCCATTCATCATCATCATCATCATTTACTGTCTGTTTTCTATGCTGGCATGAGTTGGACAGTTTTGACAGGAGTTGACCAGCCAGCGAGCTGTCCAGGCTCCAATTTTCTGTTTTGTTATGGTTTCTACGGCTGGATGCCCTTCCCAATACCAGCTATTTTGCAGAATGTATTGGGTGCTTCTTTTACATGGCACCAGCATCGGTGCTTGGTACGTGGCACCAGCATCAGTGCTTTATATGTGGTGTCTACATAGGTACTTTATATGTGGCACCAGCATGGGTCCTTTTTATGTGGCACCGGCATTATAACCACTAAACCCTTCACATAAATGACACCAATTTAAAATCATCAATTTTATAAATTGTTACATTCAATGTAACAGGTGCAGGCACGGTCACGTGGTGAAGAAGTTTGCTTCAGAATCACGTGGTCATGGGTTCATTCCCATTGTATGGACATTGTCAGTGAGTGTGTTCTTCTATAGTCATGGGTTGATCAATGTCTTGTCAGTGAAATTTGAGAGATGGAAACTAGAAGAAGCCTACCATATATCACCATCATCATTGTTATGTGTTTCTTAGATCTGCTGGCAACAAGGGCTGGAAACAAGAAGGGGCATCCAGCCATAGAGAATCTGTCTCAATTAACTTTGTCTGACCCATGCAAACATTGAAAAAGTGGACGATAAAATGATGGTGATGATGCTGTCTATATTCTTGTGTAAATTTAATTCTTCTCCCTTATTTTCTCTCATTTTCTGTTCTCGTTTCACAAGGTCTTTGATGCGGGTGAAATGTTTGCAATGCTGCAGGTAGATTACACTGAAGAGGAAGAGGAAAATGAGAAAAGCAGCAGACCCCTATGGAGGGTGGTCACACTTTCGGACATAGCAGCAGACGATGGAAAACAGTTAAGTTTCTTTATAAATTCCATTATCAAATTAACTACACACACACACATAAATAAAGAAAATGTAATGCAAAGGAATAAACGATCATCTTATGAACTTCATTAGCTTACAGCTGTTTCTGCTACAAGATGCAGTGGACTCGTAGTTGAGTGTCTTGAGTAACCCCTTATAACTTCATTGGAGCCTCTAATAAATATATATATATATATATATACATACAGGCACACCTAACCATATGTTGGTAATTGTTTCCAAGAAATTTGGCTCAACTTGAAAAATGACTTTATCACAATAAAGCATTTAAAAAACTTTATTGTCTTATATTTGTTTTAATAAATGATTTGTGCATATTTTCCCATGTATTTTATTTGATTTTCCACTGCAATATTGCTGTTTAGGTGTTTTTTCTTGTTTTAAAGTTTTTATGCTTTTAAATATGTTTACTGAAATTGAGGTTTATTTTTCTCATTAATTTCTTAAAGAAAAACACAAAGGTGAAATAGGCATAACTTGAAATGATGTAAGACTTCATGTAAGTATTCGGTTAACAGACTACTTGAAAGGAATACCAACAATACTTACTATCCATTAACCCAATTAATGAAACAAATAATGCAATGTTAACTAGTTAATTCATAATATTAATCACCCTGTGAATCCAATGTATGTACAAACAACTAGAAGCTGTGCAGAAGGAGGCGAGCTGGCAGAATCGTTAGCCCCCGGGCGAAATGCTTAGCGGTATTTCATCTACGTTCTGAGATCAAATTCTGCCGAGGTCAACTTTGCTTTTCATCTTTTCGGGGGTCGATAAATTAAGTACCAGTTACGCACTGGGGTCGATGTAATCAACTTAATCCTTTTGTCTGTCCTTGTTTGTCCCCTCTGTTTAGTCCCCTGTAGGCAATACAGAAATAAGCTGTGCTTTTATCACAGTAAAATATGGATGAATAAGAATGAAGTTGACTTTTCAGTTGTGTGATGAACATTTCTAGGGGAATGGCTAATTATTGTTTATTAAAGGATTACATAATAGAGCAGAAATAACCAGGCCACTTCATCAGATGTGAATTGAAATATCAAAACACAATTCAGTCAAATTGTTGGTGGTGATGGGATGGGATGATGGTGGTGTCTGTGGTTTTGCTTGTGGGGGTGATAATGGCAGTGGCAGTGAGGCCATGATAGTGTTGGAGTGATGGTGGTGGTAGTGCTGGTGAGATGATGGTGGGCTGATGGTGGTGGTAGAGTGATGATGACTGGTGATGGGGGAAGTGGTACTGCTGGTGGGGGGATGATAGGAGCAGTGGTGGTGGCAATAGTTGTGCTGGTGGGGGTGATGACAGCAGTGGTGGTGGTAGGGTGATGATGATAGGAGTGGTGATGAGGATGGTGGTGGTGGCTGATTAGGGACTAATAAAAAAAAAAATGCCCAGTACAATAATGATTACCCTGTATTCCATATTGTTGCAGCATCTACCTGATTGACCATGCCTGGACATATGATGTACAAGATGCTGAGAAGCATCTGAAGCAAATTCCAAGTCTTGTAGACAGAATGGCTTCTTTGATGAATATTCCTGTAGATGAAAAATCCTCCGATGACATTATCCAAGAAATTCTCAATAAAATGTGGCTGTAAGTAGATTAATTCATTAAATCTTCATCGTTTGAATAGATTTTTCTGTAACTTTATTTTAAATTTATTTAGTGTGACAAACTGGAAACATTGGTATGTTTACATGATGATGTTGGTGGTGGTGGCAGTAGTAGTAGTTTCTGCTGTTCCCCTTCCTTCCTCCGCATTATATTTTCTTTCTTCTTGGGGTTGGTGGCATTAGGGAAGGGTATCCTGCTGTAGAAACCATGTCCAATCAGATCGGAACTTGGTGCAGTTTCCCCCAGCTCTCAGTCAACCTATCCAACCCATGCCAGCATGGAAAACAGATGTTAAAATGATGATGATGGTAATGATAATTTTCTTTCATTCTTTAATTTCCATCTTTCCATCTTCGTCTTTTTTCATTCTTGTTTCATTCATTCATTCATTCTTCTTTCATTAAATGATTATGATGAGGACACAACCAGCCAGCAAATGTAATGGACAGAATGAAGTTTAAGGTGTGAGATTAAGAACCTGTCTATGTTCGAAGGCTACCCTTACGTAGCTTCATGCATTAACAATTTTATGGTGGAAGAAAGGAATAGTGGTGATGATGATGTTGATGATGATGGAGGTGGTGGTGGCAGTGGGCTGACTGACTGTGATGATGAAGGTGAGGTAGTTGTGGATGCTTTGATAATGATGGGTAGCGGCAAGGCGGTGAGGTGGCAGAACCATTAGCATGCTGGGAAAGATGCTTTGTGGCATTTCATTTGAACATTGCTGGCCTTGTGCAAAAAAATTCGAAACCAATCTTTTGCATTAGTAAAATGGTAAACTGGCAGAAGTATGCTCAGTGGCATTTCATCTGTTTTTTACATTCTGAGTTCAAATTCCACCAAAGTCAGCTTTACCTTTCATCCTTTCAGGGCCAGTAAAATAAGTACCAGTTGTCTACTGAGGTCAATGTAATCAACAACATACACCTTCCCCTTAAATTGCTGGCCTTGTGCCAGAATTTGAAGCCCAATGAAGACTAGCTGTGGTTATAATGATGAAAAAGAAAATGTATTTAAATTCTGTTTTGGTTTTGATTTAATTTTTAATATTTTCCCCCTTTTTTCTTTTACTTTTCCAGATACAATCAAGTTTACAGTTTTGGTAATGAACCAATGGTAATTATATGAGACTTCTTTTATAATTTGTTTTTTAAAACCATGCTGAAGACTGAGGTTGTTTTGTAGGAAACTGCATTACAAGTATTTAAAAAAGTATTGGTTAAATAATGGGTGACCCCTTTCAGTCATGAATGACCATGGGATTGCACCTAGAAAGTTACCCTCCCAGGCACAAGCCTAGGCAAGGTTGTTTGTGAAGACCAGCAGTTGCCCATATATACCAGTCTCCCCTCTCTACGCCACTGATGTTATCCAAGGGAAAGGCAAACGAGCCGATACAGCTTGGCACCTGTGATGTTGCAACTCATTTCTACAGCTGAGTGAACTGGAGCAACGTGAAATAAAGTATCTTGCTCAAGAGCACTACACGCTGCCCAGTCCGGTGGGGTGACACACACACACACACACACACACACACACACACACACACACACACACACACACAGTTTGACAGGCTTCCACACAGTTTTTGTCCATGAAATTCACTAATAGAGCATTTGTTGACTCTGAGCTATATTAGCGGGCTCTTGTCTTAGCTGCCATGTACTGGGACTGAACCTAAAAGCACATGATTGCAAAGTAAACTTCTGAACCACACAGCCATACCCTTAAAAGCCATACTTTAAAAACTACTCCTAGATAGACATATGCACACACTAAAATTATGTTAACATTTGCATTACATTAATTGAATTTCTTTTGAAAATCTGCTTCTTCCTTTTTTCTGTAGGGTTCTGATGAAGCGATGCCACTTTGGTATATTATGGATGAATTTGGTTCAAGGATCCAACATTCAGATGATCCATCTTTCGGTGTTGTTCCCTTCTACTATGTTTTGGATCAATTATGTTATTCCGTCATATTTCCTCTTAAAGACCTGCAGGCTAAAGGTAATTGTGTTTCTCTTCTATTTTCTATCTGTAAAGCTGTTGCATTTTGATGGACCAATGCTTGTTCAGTCCTTTACGAGCACAGGCATCGCTAGGCATAAGCATGACTGTGCAGTTAAAAAGCTTGCTTTCCAACCATGAGCTTTCAGGTTTGGTCCTATTGTGTGGCATTTTGAGCAATTGTCTTCTACTAAAGCTCTGGGCCAACCAAAGCCTTGTGAGTGGATTTGGTAGGCAGAAACTGAAAGAAGCCCATTATGTAGGTGCTGGAGTGGCTCTGTGGTAAGTAGCTTGCTTAGCAGCCACATGGTTCTGAGTTCAGTCGCACTGCATGGCACCTCCGGCAAGTGTCTTCTAGTATAGATGCTTAGTGGTATTTCATCTATCTTTATGTTCTGCGTTCAAATTCCGCTGAGGTCGACTTTGCCTTTCATCCCTTTTGGGGTCAATAAAATAAGTACCAGTTGTGTATTGGGGATGATGTATGAGGAGGTGCTGAAAAGTTTGTGGCTTTTGGATTAAAGAAAATCCAGGAGGATCAGTTAATATTGATTTTATTCAGCATATTCCCCCTCTCAGGTTCACACACTTGTTGCAACAGTTTTTCAGTTTTTCTAAGCCCTGTAAAAGAACTTGGAAGGTTCGGCCTCCAAGCAGGCCTTTCGTGATATTCTTAAAGCCTGGAACTTTTCAGCACCCTCTTCCTCTTGTGGCAAAATTCAAAACCAATATTTATATGATCTTTGATATTTATTAAATGACTTCCTTTTGTTTTTTTTTTCTCTTTGACACATTTTTTTAAGTATGCTTACATGTTTATATTTACAACTTCTTTACTATTTTTGTGGGTTGAATTCAGATGCAGTCTCAAGGAATTACGTTCAGAAACAGTACTCCGCTGTGGAGCATTCTGCTCGGCTCATCCCATGGCAATATACCGACTTAACCGACATTGATTACACTCCTAAGGAACCCTCTGATGCTTATTTTTATGTAAGTTCCTTCTTTTCTGTCCAGTGTCTTGGCCCATTAATCCTGAGTTGCCTTGGCAACCAATTTGATTGATTAAATGTCGTGCTTTTGAATTATGCCTCTTTACATTCTTTGTGTGAGATGAGTGGTTACAGCTGTTTCGATGCTGACAATCTGGTATGGCTGGCAGAGTATTCAGCCTGTTTCGGGGGAAAGTATGTTTTTGGTACTGGAGCCAAGCGTGCATGCACACACACACACACACTTGCACTCTCACACACATATGCACACGCCATTTTCTCCTTCCAGAGTCGATAAAATTAGTACCAGTCAGACATTGGTGTCATTCGCTGAATCATTAACACTTCAGAAACATTGTGTCACCTGGGATTCGAGTACTTTCATCCGGTACTCCAATACCCTCATTTGATACTTGTGTCCTCATCTGGTACTCTTGTATCCTCAGCCTGTACTCCAGAAACTTCAGCTAGTACTTCAAAATGGTACTCCAATACCCTGATCTGGTACACTGGTATACTAATCTAGCACTTCAGTACTCTCATCTTGTACTCTAATATCCTTGGCTAGTACTATAGTACCCACTATTGATACTCCAATACTCTCATTTGGTACCCTGAACTGGTAGTCCAGTACTCTCAGCTTGTATTCCATTGCCCTCAACTGGTATTCCTTTACCCTCACCTAATACTCCTCTCCAGAGCTGGTACTCTGGTACCCTAGTATCCTCAGCTTGTACCTTGACACCCTTAACTGGTTCTTCCAGTAACTCTCACCCAGTTCTCTCATGGATGCTCTCTCATGAACCATTACCTCAGTCTGTTCTAACACCTTTGTCCAGCCATTCATTAATCTATTGATGTATTTCTTTCTTTAGGAATATCGCTCTAAATTTACCCTTCCCGATAAAGATGAGGAACCTTTTGTGATGAACAAGAACATACTGAAGGCCTACATAGACTATGACACTATGGAGGGCCATTTGACTGATCCACGTTTTGTTGTTGTTGATGACCGTGATTCAGCTGATATTTTATTTGTGAAAGAAAATTTGAAGAATTTTAAGTAAGTTGCTTCCAACACAAGCACCTTGTTAACTTCTTACTTCTCTCTTCATGTATAAATAGGTAAGATGGCCAGGTTGATGGAGTATTATTCAAAGTTTCAAACCCAACCGTGGTGTTTTGTTGTCATTGTGTTCCTGGACAGAACACTTTAATTCTGTATATACTGGGAAGTGAACTCTACAACCATTTGGTTTTTGGGTTCAATCACACTGCATGGTATCTAGGGCTGTCGTCTTCTACTATAGATACCCCTGGAGTGACCAAAGCCTTGTGAGTGGATTAAGTAGATGGAAACAGAAAAAAAGAAAATTCTAATATCACGACGAATTGTTTTGTAACTTAAAAACATATAAATAATTTACATATTATATTTAATAATATATATTTATAGGAAAAATAGAAGCTGAAAATGCACTGAGAATTGTTAAAATATTTTTTATTAATATATTTAAAGTTTTAACTGGTTTCGCAGTTTACACTGATTTTCAAACACTTTCAAATAGAAAGACGTGGCTTATGTCGCAGCTGTCTAGCTTCTGACTAGTGTTTGAAGTTTGCCGTATTATTATAGGGAGTTCATGGCTCAATTTAGTATATATTTTGAAGAGGATTTGATTGGTAGAGGATAGTCACATGACTGGTCTTAGAAATTTTTGTAAGTTCCCCACTACATTAGTGTGTTAGTATCAAGTGACAATGTTTGGTGTCATAAGTTATGGCTGACTGAGCATGTCCAAACAATCAATGCTCTGAATGTTTTCTGTCAAGTGTTTGTAGAGAATGAATACATGATTAAGTTTATAACCTTTTGTACGTTTCCTGCTACGTCCATGCGTTAGTGCCACATGACAGTATATTTTGCACCTAAAAAGAGGGCCAACATGGTGGAGTGAACATGTTTAGTTATAATCAAGGCTCGCGAAATTTAATCTGACTGGTAGGAAAATGAACAAGAGTTGTTTGTCCAGTGGCTGAAATTTAGGTTGTTAGCTGTGTCTGGGGAGGGTCATATTATCTTAATGCCTTATTATCTAACACACTCACCGGTTTGATTTCCACTCATTATTTATAGTGGCAGAATGAATTTTGTGTGTGAATAGTTATTTGTGTATGTACTCTGTTAAAGTTATGGCTTGGTTTGTACTTTTGTATGAAAGTGTTTTCTTTGTTTATCTATACTTCATTTGTGGTATATATTTTATATATATATACATACGTACATACAAAGCATGTGGTTATGCATATATTTATTTTTATTTTATAGAAATCTGCATCATCTTGTCAATCAATTCCCAAATGAATCTCTTGTCACTGTAAAAGACTTGTTGGCAGTAACTGGACGACGATCTGGACTGGACCGTAAAAATGAAGATACCTTAGAATATGGACCATCATGGCTGCCCGTCACCTATAATCTCAATACTGAGTTACCTCTGTTTGTATCCTATTTCCAGCACCGAAAGAAAAGGTATATTACTACTTTTGTTTGTCCATTGTGTGTCATTATATTTCAAGGTGTGGTTATGTGGTTAAGAAGTTTGTTTCTCAACCACATTGTTTCAGGTTCAGTTCTACCATATGGCATCTTGTACATGTGTTGTCTACTATAACCCCAGGTTGACCAAAACCTTGCTAATAGGTTTAGTTGATTGAAATTAAAGAAAGCCTGTTATGTGTGAGTGTGTATAATATACACGTGGCTGTTGTGAGGGGATTTAAAATTAACTCATCTTGGATCTATATGTGCAAATACAAGTTCCATAGTCTGGTTTGGCATGGTTTCTACCGCTGGACGCCAATCACTTTACAGAGTGTACTGGATGCTTTTCACTTGGCTCCGGCATATGGTTTTTATGTAGCATCATCAATAAAAAGTGTGGAATGCTTATATCTGTGTGTGTGTGTGTGTGTCTATGCTCTTGTTTCACTACCATGTAGTGTCATTTGTTTTGTATGGTCTGACATAATACTCCTTTAGCCCCACATGTAATTTCAAATGTAACCTCATCTGTCTCCACTCATGTAGCTTCGCATAGTCTGACATCATGCTCGTTCAGACTCACATGCAGTCACACACGTAGCTTCACATGGTCCACCCATGTAGCTTTTGATTGTCTTTCAGAAATCTGGATAACCTTTGGATCTGCAAACCATGGAATCTTGCTCGTGCCCTTGACACTCACATAACTGACCAGCTCCCTTATATTGTCAGACTTCAGGAATCAGGACCCAAGGTGAGCAGAACGCTGTTTGTGTTTGTTTGTTTTCATCCATATATCTTCAATGAATACACCGTTTTATCCTCCACCCCTTCTTCCCCATTCCTGATAAAAAGTAAAATAAATACCAAGGTTGATACATTTGACTCAAATGTCTTCAAGGCAGTGTTGCCCCAACATGGCCACAGTCTAATGACTGAAACAAGCAAAAAGATATAAAGTAAAAGATTGTTGGTGAGGGGCAGGCTTGGCTGCATGGTTAAGAAGCTTGCTTTCCAACCTTGTGGTCTTAGGTTCAGTCCCACTGCACAATACCTTACTTTGGGCAAGTGTCTCCTGGCATAACTCCAGGGTCATCCAGGCTGTCACACTGCAACAAAGATTGGATCGTGTGGTGCTTTGATGTTTTTCTCTCTGTTGTTTTCATTTCCTTAAATGCATTTCTTTGTTTTTCTTCCTCTCCCAAACAGGTTGCTTGCAAATATGTTGAAGATCCATTGCTGATCCACTTTGAAGGTGTAGGATCTGTCAAGTTTGACATCCGATATATTGTTTTGTTGAGAAGTGTGAAGCCATTGAAGTTGTATGCGTACCAATGTTTTTTCCTTAGATTCTGCAACAAGTAAGTTACCTTCAAAGTAAATACGCCACTTCCAGTCATTTAAAACCTATTAGAAAACATTACTCTATGTAAAAAGTAAGTGTAATCACGATAGTGAAAATTTCCTACATGATTACGTAACGAAACGTGCATAAGAAAATAAAGTGCAAAATTAGCTTATGGGAGGCCCAACTTTGTTCAGAGGGTGATTTATTGAGACATTTCAATTAAGAAACACGCATAAAAAATAGGAAAATTTCCAAAATAAAATCATTTAAGACATAGCGTCCAAGGGAGGTAAATCCAATAGGATTAGAGTTATCTCCCTTTAGAGAATCTGCGCGCGCGCATACTCATGGACGCACACACTCACGCATAGAAAGAAAGAATTGTATATGTGTGTCTGTCCCCACCCCCTGCCATCGCTTGACAACCGATGTTGATGTGTTTAGCTGTTTCGGCCAAAGAGACCAGGAGAACAAGCACTAGGCTTACAAAGAATAAAAGCCTGGTACTTATTCTATCGGTCTCTTTTGTTGAACTGCTAAGTAATGGAGACATAAACAAAGCAACACCAGCTGTCAAGCAGTGGTGGTGCTGGTGGTTGGGACAAACACACATTTCAGTCATCAATTTTTACTTTTTTTATATTTTATAATGGAATGTCTTTTAATTTCTCTGTTTTGATATTTCTTAAGGAAATATTCTTTGGACAGCTTCAACGACTACCAGAAACATTTCACTGTGATGAATTATGATGATAGCGCTCCTTTAAGACAGGTGAGTCACTACGACAGTCATAATTGCCCTCGTTGTCAGCACTACTATTGCCCTCGTTGTCAGCATAATCCTCATTGTTGTCTTTGCTATCTTCACAGTCATCATCAATAGTAACCTTAGTAACACACACACATTGGGTCATCCCATAAATAATTCTGTTTCTTCAATTGCATGAACTAGAAGTCAGAGGTGGATGGGACAAACTACCTGCATCAACTTGCTATAACAGTTGGTAGTAATTTTACCTTCTACTTATTCTTAGTGCAAGTTTTGGAGAGTGCAGTTCCATTTTAGCAGTTATTTTTTCAAAGCTATAATGAAGTAACTTAGTTTATATATATATATATATATGAAATAAAGGAACATAAAGCAAAATGTTCATGCACATTTATCCAAGCAGTCTTCATATATCTATGTGGCCATGACTTTATTAAGTATAGTTTTCCTGTCCCAGTCCAACATGGCTTAGACATGTCTGCAATAACAAATCTCATTATGCTTTCATCTCTATTCTATAAACTCCAATTTTATTTCTTCACATCAGGTTAACTACGATGAGTTTATTCCAATGTTCAACAGTCAATTTCCCGAATATCCCTGGGATGATGTAGAAGTAAGTCGAAGCAAATGTTTTTTTTTGTTGTCTGTTTTCCATGTACATGATGTAAGCAATCCCATGCAGTCTGGTGATTGGATTCCGGGCTTTCAACGCAAGAGACCTGGGTTCAATTCCTGGCATAGGAATAATTACCTATTATGCATTGAAAGATATTTTATAGGCACAGACATGGCTGCATGAGTGAGAGACTTGCTTTCCATCCATATGGCCTTGGGTTCAGTCCCACTGCACAGCACCTTGGATGAGTGGCTTCAACTATAGCTCTGGGCTGCCCGAAGCCTTGCGAGTGGATTTGATGGATGGAAGCTGGAAGAAGCCTTTGTGTGTGTATGTGTGACTGAACTCGTATGCATGTACACATGCCTGCATGTATGTACAAATGAATTATAATAATCCTTTATGTTATCCAATTTTTCAGAAAGAGATCTTCAAATCCTTCCGCAGTTTATTTTTGGCTGCCACAAAAGAACCTTTCCCCAGAGGAATACCCCACTCCCCACAGTCGAGAGCCATGTATGGCATTGATTTCTTGCTTAAATGGGGCACTGACGATGAAGGTGAGTTTGATGAGCTTTGTTGATTGTCATTAATTGACGATGGTATTAATTCTTTTATCATGCTTCTGTTAGTATGCACCATCTTTAAAAATAACAGAGAATTTAGTAAAACAAATGTCATTATTTTGTCTGTCTTTACATTCTGAATTTTGGCCTTCCATAAACAACCTTTGATCAGACTTATGCCTCAGAGGGTAACTTTCTAGGGGCAATCCCATGGTCATTCATAATTGAAGAGGGGGGGGGGGGTCTTTACCCTTTTAATGTTTGTAACCATCAAATGATGTCAGGACAAGGTTACATACACAAGTAGCCACACATATATAAACCAATGCATTCAAGTGTTAACCTCTCCTCCCTGTCTTTAGCCCCTTGCAGATGGGAAGTAGTTCCGAGTGCATTGAAACACTGTGGGCAAGCAGTGCAATGCCTTGCTCTGTGTAGCCTAAGAAGAACCTGTAAAATTCCTTGTATGGATTGGCCTAATACCTATACTGAGGGGT
Organism: Octopus bimaculoides; assembly: GCF_046866305.1. Lineage (NCBI taxonomy): Eukaryota > Metazoa > Mollusca > Cephalopoda > Octopoda > Octopodidae > Octopus > Octopus bimaculoides. The sequence goes on from NC_142952.1 coordinate 2,483,071, forward strand.
TAATTACATCACTGCCCCTGTCAAAACTCTGCCTGATCTCACCTCTCTGTTCTGAATATTTCTATTTCTATTCCTTTATTTAAAATATAAAAAAAACTCACCTTTTGTTTTATATTCCTTCTAGGTAATAAGAAAATCCTGCCAGTTATCTGCGAAGTGAATTTTGTCCCAGACTGTTACCGTGCCAACAAATACCACCCGTCTTTTACTAATGATGTTTTCAGCTGCCTGTTTTTGGATGACATCGAAAACCGACCGATTATCGAAATATGAAAAGCAAAAGTTACAGCAATTAAGTTAAATAAACTGTAGAGGAATAACAAAAAAGATGTTATGATGAAATAGTTTTGAGTTTAAAATAAAATTTTTACTCTTTTATGTTGTAAAAAATGTTTTGTAATTAATTAATTGAGATGGAATGATGATAGAATTAGAAGAATGCTGTCTGTCCTTATCATCACTATCAACATCATTTAACATCCATGTTCCATGTAGGTATGGCCACCGTTCTACTTTCGGCTTTGCCCTTTTTTTTTCTCTTTCAAGAGTTGATTAAACAAAACAAAACCACCTGACAAATCGTAAGAGGTCAAACTGCTATTCCATATATGTGTGTGTGCATGTGTATATATATATATATATATATATATATATGCGTATGTATATATGCGCATATATATGCGCATATGTACATAAATGCATATTCACATATACAAGCTAACCTCTCTCTCTCTTATATATATATATACGACAAGCTTCTTTCGGTTTCCGTGTACCAAATCCATTCACGAAGCTTTGGTCGGCTGGGGTGATAGAAGACACCTGCCTCCCAATGTGCCACGTACTGGCGCTGAACTCGAAACTACTTTGGCGCATAACAAACTTCTGAAGCACACAACCTTGCCTCTGCCTGCCCTCTCCCCTACACACATAAAGAGTGAGGAAAGGCGAGAGGAAGAGAGAAAGAAAGGAGACGGGTTGATATAAAGATAACTAGAGCTGGTAGCTAGCAGCGATTTATTCCGATACTAATAATTGAAACAAAGCAAAACAGCAATATTTTAATCAGTCTAATTGACCACAGTTGCAACTGTTTGGAAAAACAAAATACA
>NC_142952.1:2489182-2519182 GCF_046866305.1 Octopus bimaculoides
ATTTGCATCGGATAATTATTGTATTAATTAAGGAAACACAGGAGAGCGAACGAAGAAAACAAATGTCGAAGTTTACTAGCTCCATTGCTCATTATTGTTCATGTAGATGGAGGTTATGCTACATGTGTTTCACTGCCTTGCTTCTGTTGCAGGCGTTAAGGATCGATCTAAGTATGGCGTTTGTTTGCATGTTAAAAACACCCAATCGTACAACGGATGACGTCAGCTTTAATCAAAAGAACGAACAATGTCACCACTTCGAAAACCATACATTAAACAACAATTTTGAAGGAGAGTTCGAATGGAGTAATGTTTTACAATCAAACATGTTGTCAGGCTATTATTATGGCTATATAGCCTCTACTATGTTTGGAGGAGTTTTCGCTGACAAATATGGCGGTAAGAAGGTTTTAGGTGGCACTCTTCTCTCATCAGCTATATTTGCCATTCTTCATCCGAGTCTGACTCGTATAAGTGGTTACTTCACAGTTGTATTAAGGATATTAACAGGGCTGGTATCAGGACCAATGTTCCCATCAGTTCTCTCCTTGTTGGGAAGATGGGCTCCTCCATTGGAGAGTAGCATATTACTTGGAGTCACGTTTTGCGGTCAGATGTTAGGGAGTATCTTAGGTTTGTTAATTTCAGGTTACCTTTGTGCGTATGGATTTGACAACGGATGGGGTTCGATATTTTATATATTTGGTGGAGCAACACTGCTGTTTAGTCTTGTTTGGTTTTATGTTGTTTACGACAATCCGGACACCCATCCCACCATCAGCGAAAGAGAGCGTTCTTACTTAAAACAAAATATAACATCTACGAAAAAAGTCAAAAGTATACCTTGGAAACAAATTATGCTTTCGTCTGCTGTCTGGGCTCTCATCATAGCTCATACATGTTTAAATTGGACTGACATTAGCTTTCAGTTATTGTTACCTCTCTATATGAAAGAAGCCTTGAATATCGACACCAAATCAAACGGCTTAATGTCCTCTGCTCCATCTATTGGAGAACTTATTTGTATACCATTATATGGAAGATTTGCAGATTGGTTTATTTCAAAAAATTATATGTCCAAACGCTCTGTACGTGTTTTAATTCAGTCACTATGTTTCATTAGTTTAGCTTCTTTACTTATTGCCATAGGGTTTCTAGAATGTTCCCAAACCGCTCTAGCCGGAGCTCTTTTCCTTTTGTCGGGTGCAAGCATATCATTGTATATGTCTGGTTTTAACGTCAACCATATTGATGTGGCTCCAAGGTATGCTGGTGTGTTATTCGGAATTAGCAATACATTCGCTTCATTACCTGGTTTATTTGCACCTTTAGTGGCTCGGGCAATTGCACCAAATGGCACACAAAGAGAATGGCAGCATGTATTATTTATGTGTGCTGCTTTTTCTGTTTTAGGAGCCATATTGTATGCAATATTGGCAAAAGGTGATGTACAGGCTTGGGCAATTTCCAAAGAAGGTTCAGAAGACGGTTGTCAGGAAGAACCAATGAACCTAGAAAATAAATGATGAGGAATGGTTGTGTCTGAGCAGGTCAGAGTAAATAAATCTGTCGCAGGAATGTCAAAAATATGGTCCACAACATTGTTTAGTCCAACCTCCGGTTGAATTTTATAACAGATAATTATTATTCCTTTTTAATTCTAAAATATTTTTTAAAATATCGCTATCATGCGCTCAGAGATGGAACCCGAATAGAGTCATGATTAACACCAGTTCCGAGTACTCAAGTCAATATATCGAAGGGATTCTTTTGTCTCAACTAATGAAAAGAAGTTTATGAATCCATCTACTAGAAGGTGTGACTTGCTTCCACTTTGTTTATGCATACTGGGCCAAAAAGAAGTACTTCTTAAAAAATAACAATAATTACTTGAAATTCACTCATGTGTTAATCTGAATATTTGTTAATAATATGATCAATATTGAAAAGTTTTACAATTAGAAAGTGCAAGCTTTCTCTCAAGTATTGTCTTTTCCAGAACTATATATATTCATTTGGACAAAATCTGTCAATTCCCACTCTAAGGACCGTTTCTTAACAAGACTGTGTATATTTGCATGTATGTCTGCGTGTGTGTGTGCACGCACGCGTAAGAGATCGTACACGTGAGTTATACCCCGTGCAATGATTCCCTGGTCCTCCCTTCTTATCTCTTCATCTCCTCCGCCGTCTTTCTTCTCTTATCTGACGAAGAACTATATCCGAAACGTTATATTTTTACTCCATAACTTTTACTTTATAACACTTTTCCTACTTTGAACTTTAACCTGATAATATTAACTGCGAACGTCATTCGGATTTTTACTGTTTTGTATTTATTTTGTTATTACCTGTTGCAAATTTACCTGTTTCAGTCATTGACCTATAGCCATGTTGGGGCACTTCCTTGAGTTCAGCAAGTCAATCCCAGAATATTTTATTTTAAAAGTTTGGTATCCATCCATCCATCTAGCTGTCTGTCAGTCTACCTACCTACCTACCCACCTGTCTGTCTGTCTATATAGCATCTGGATGAGCTTTTCACTCAGTCTTTGCGCACACTTTACATTCTTTTTTGCTGTTTATTCAATAAAATTAACAATATATATATATATATATATATATATATATATATATATATATATATATATATATATATATATATATATATATATATATATATATATATATATATATATATATATATATATATATATATATATATATATATATATATATATATTGCTCCTCTTTTATTTATCTTTTTACTTTGGCCTTCATTATGTAAAAAAAAATTGAGGATCAACTGTCCTTATCCGGCTCACGAGATCCACTTTCTGCTTCCACCCGGCTTGCGAAACCAAACATGCTTAAAACCTCTGATCTATTCATTCACCTCGTAATCTAGTAGTAACACAAGATTATTTACAAATCTTTTACCCTTTGTCTTTTTCTTGTTTCAGCCATTAGACTTCAGCCCTACTGGAGCACCGTCATGAAGAATTTTTAGCCGAATGAGTCAACCCCAGCACTATTTTGTCGGTCTCGTTGCCGTTTTACTTTTCTCATTATCATTAGGAATTGTATAAAAAAAGTTGCGAAGATATTTTGTATTTTGTAGAAGTATATCCAATTTATTACACACAAATTCCGCCAAGGTTGACTTTGCCTTTCATTCTTTTGGGATCGATAAAATAAGGATAAGTTGAGTACTACATAAACAATTGAATATAAGAAATAATAATTTATTAAAGTATGTTAATCCCCATGTGGGTACATGGAGTAAATAAAATCATAACATAAAGAATTAGATATAAGAAATAATAATTTCTTAAAGTATGTGTTAATCCCCATGTATTCAGACTTTGTAGACACCCTGTATTGTTACGACCTGATGGCCATAACCCGAATTTACACAACCAACAATGGTGGGGTGAACCCAAAACAACAATACACCATGAAGTTTAAAAAAAAATATTATTAGCAATTAAGCGCCAGCATGCACAAACAACCTACATACAAAACAAATATATACGAACAAAATAGATTAATGCTACACTAGACCTGCAGTCAAAATAGTTACAAAAGTAAAAATATATACAGTTTAGAAATTTGAACTCAGAAACCCAACGCCACAAACTTGATATTACAAACTTGGATTCCTAAATCTAGTTTCACTGGATTTGGTTTTCGAAACTTGGATCTAAACGTGAATAAATCTAATGTCAAAGCAACCATTTTAGCTAAAAGTTCATGATACAAAACGGCTGCCAGACAACATCCATAATTATAGTTAAAAAATAGTTAAACAAAAAATCTAGTTTGCTTTAACTTCACACCAAACTACTTCATAGAAGCATGCTGAATAACCATTAGACAAAGTTTACAGTTTCGTTGTCTAATACAAAAAATTGGCTACATAAAAATTAAGTTCATACACTCTCTAGCTATTTATACAAATTTTTAAACATTTATCAACAGAAAATAGCAAAATTACCACATAACCTGCCACAAATGTAGGTTTCAAAATTCACTTAAATATTACAATAACATAACTCAATAGATTTTTGTACTCACCCAGAAGTGACACAGAAATGATTTAAACGTGACAAGCAAAAGTTCTGCCGAATTCCTGGAGCATAAAATAAATCCATAAATGCCTAACAAAAAGTGTGCATAAACTAAGCAGGCAATCATAGCTTCCAGAATCCAATTGATCAACCTTGTCTCACAGAAAAACGTTGACTGACGCAAAAAAAAAAAAAAAATGGGTATTCTATTATCTCTGCTTATAAAGGTTGACTAAGGTCTAGCCAATTTTTTTAGAGTTTCACAGTTTGGCTATTAACACCTAACTTCCCCCATTTTGATAATGGACTTCATTCTTACCTTACAGTGCAGCATGCAAGACTGTCTGTCTGTCTGTCTGTTTACCTGTTAACATTATACGATAAAACATCTTAAGGCGGCGAGCTGGCAGAAACGTTAGCACGCCGGGCGAAATGCTTAGCGGTATTTCGTCTGCCGTTACGTTCTGAGTTCAAATTCCGCCGAGGTCGACTTTGCCTTTCATCCTTTCGGGGTCGATAAATTAAGTACCTGTTACGCACTAGGGTCGATGTAATCGACTCAATCCGTTCGTATGTCCTTGTTTGTTCCCTCTATGTTTAGCCCCTTGTGGGCAATAAAGAAATGAGAAACGTTGTTAGCACGCCGGGCGAAATGCTAAGCAGTATTTCGTCTGCCGTTACGATCTGAGTTCAAATTCCGCCGAGGCCGACTTTGCCTTTCATTCTTTCGGGGTCGATTAAATAAGTACCAGTTACGCACTGGGTCGATATAATCGACTTAATTCGTTTGTCTGTCCTTGTTTGTCCCCTCTGTGTGTAGCCCCTTGTGGATAGTAAGGAATTTATTATACGATAAAATATCTTTATCGTTTTTATAATTTCCCAACATTCCTTTCCTCTTAAAAGGGAAAAAATTTATACACAACAATTTTCAGAAAGTTACAATATCATCCAGAAAATGCAGAAGTCAAATATGTACTTGTACATAAAATATAAAACATGGTAAGTGCTAACACCTGAATAGTGCATCTGAAAGTAAGTTAGCATTTCCTGCAATATGACAAATATTCAAACTAAATTGTTGCAGGTACAAGCTCCACCTCAGAATGCTCTGATTAGAGCCTTTCACCTTATTAATGAAAACTAAGGGAATGTGATTTGTGTAGACAGTGGTAGGATTCAAACCTATATAAATTTGAAAGTGCTGAACTGCCCACACAAGAACTAAATACTCTTTCTCAATGGTAGAGTAATTCTTCTGGCAAGAATTAAACTTCCTAGAAAAGTATATCACTGGACAATCTACTCCAGATTGGCATGCTTGTATCAAAATCGCGCCGGTCCCTACACCGGACGCGTCAGTCATCAATGAAAACGGTTTCTCAAAATCAGGCACTTTTAAAACCGGGGAATTTTGTAAAACTGACTTAAGTTTCTCAAAAGCTGATTCACACTCTGATGACCACTTCATGGTTTGGGTCTTTTTCAATAAATTTGTCAACGGTTCCGCAATAATAGAAACATTTTGCACAAACTTATGGTAAAAACCAATCATTCCTCAAAATTGTTTGATCTGACGTTTCGTCGTGGGTCGTGGAAAATCTGATATGGCTTTTACTATTATTATTAGCCTTCTTCTTATATAAATAAGGAAAATAACACAAGATAGAAAATGCTAAAATAATTTTATCATGAAGAACATTTTAGTATCAATTTCAGTCTTCGCGACTTAGAATAAAGCATAAAAAACAATTAAATTGTGGAAAAATTAAATGAAATGTTTTTAAAAAAATATTTCTATAGTTTTCAAATGCAAGGGACATTTTCTTTTTTTCCTGTCTGTCTCTGTCACTCTTTTTTTACTCTTGTGAAGGCTTTTGATTGTTTAGTAGTAGCCGAGGAAGGAGGCGGCGAAGAAGGAGAAGAAGAAGATGGAATAGGAAGAGAAGAGAAAGAATAATAAAAATGCAGAAGTGGTATGACAGTAGTAGGATGTTGGTGGAATCCTCTTAAATGGTCAAGTGACCTAAAAGTGACCCGTTGTGGTTGTAATAGTTGTGATTGGAATTGTTCTGAATAAATTCATGGGTAGTGACTGTTCTGAATATATCGTTTTTAATGTTTGCGTGGGTATTATTCTAAGGTCCTTGGAGTAGTGTCATTTGTGGTGGACGCATTCAAAAGGGGTTTATATTTTGTGGTAAAATATGACTCTTTGTCAACGCGCTGATTACAGGTTGCATCATCCCTGAATTGATAGAGGGAAAAAATTCTGAAGCTGGGTTGTTTGTTAGTGGCGCAAATGTCGATGTGTTCGCTGAATGCTATTTTTCTGTATTCCCGAATTTTGATCTGGAAATCCTATGTAGAGCCATCCTTTGACGTAGACTATTTTTGGTTTGTCCTATATATTGCTCTCGACATCTCGACACCCAGCACAAGTTAATACATACACACACACACACACACACACACACACACACACACACACACACACAACACACACATAAAGTAAAATTTAATTGCCAACACAATATGGCTGTCCTATATATATATATATGTGTGTGTGTATGTATGTATGTATGTATCTATGCATGTATGTATGTATGTATGTATCTATGCATGTATGTACTTACAAAACACTGGTCAGCCAGTGAGACTGAACCCGAAACCCAGTGGTTGTGAAGTGAACCAGACGACCTACCTGCTTCATTGTTTCCATTTACGCAGTCACGCACCCAGACAGTCAGTGCGCATGTGTAGACACAATGTATTTATAGCAAAACTCGGTGAGGCTTTCGTTTCCGCTTTCTGCTGCATGTCGTCCGAAAGGAGGTCACTGGGTGACAGAGAACTGCAAACCTTGATGGTGTCATTGTCTCTTGTGTGCCAGTGCGGGTGTGCGGGTTTTTGTGGGTGTGTACGTGACTGCGTTGCGTGTGTGTACATAAGCGTACCTTTGTCTTGCATGTGCGTATGTGTGGCTAAGTGTGATGTGTGTGTACGTGTGTGTATGAGTGCACATGTCATGTATGAGTGCGCAAGTTTGTACTTGTCAAGTGCCTTTATAATACACAATACGCGCGCGCGCGCACACACACATATCACATACGCATAAGATATATACACACAAGCGCGCGCACACACACATGCACATGCATACACACACTGTATACATATATTCTTTTATTCTTTTCCTGTCTTCAGTCATTTGGCTGCGACCATGCTGGAGTATTGCCTTCAGTCGAACGAATCGACCCCAGCACTAATTCTTTGTAAGCTTAGCACTTATTGTATCGATCTCTTTTTGCAGAACCGCTAGGTTACGGGGACGTAAACACAGTAATATTGGTTGTGAAAGGATGGAGGGGGACAAACATAGACACACACACACACAAAAATACATACATACAGACAGACATATATATATAAATATATATATATATATATATATATATATATATATATATATATATATATATATATATATATATATACATACATATATATATATATATATATATATATATATATATATATATATATAAGTAAAATTTAATTGCCAACATAATATGGCTGTCCTATATATATGTATGTATATATGTATGCATGTATGTATGCATGTATGTATGCAATCTGTATGTATGTATGCAATCTGTGTGGGTGTTTTTTTCAAAACAGTCTGGTTTAAAAAGCCACATCAGACGCCATGAAAGGGCTAAGGTGTAGGTGCAGGAGGTGGCCAAACTCTGTTTAAGGAGTAGACAACCACCATATGTATGCATGTATGTATGTAGAACGAGATTCTGCACAGTTTCCTTCTAACAAATTCACTTACAAAAGACTGGTCGGCCAGTGGGACTGAACCCGAAACCCAGTGGTTGTGAACTGAACCAGACGACCTACCTGCTTCATTGTTTCCATTTACGCAGTCACGCACTCAGGCAGTCAGTGCGCATGCGCACTCACACTGTATTTATAGCAAAACTCGGCGAGGCTTTCGTTTCCGCTTTCTGCTGCATGTCATCCGAAAGGAGGTCACTGGGTGACAGAGAACTGCAAACCTTGATGGTGTCATTGTCTCTTGTGTGCCAGTGCGGGTGTGCGGGTTTTTGTGGGTGTGTACGTGACTGCGTTGCGTGTGTGTACATAAGCGTACCTTTGTCTTGCATGTGCGTATGTGTGGCTATGTGTGATGAGCGTGTGTGTACGTGTGTGTGCGTGCGTACTTGTGTGTATGAGTACAGATGTCATGTATGTACGAGTGCGTAAATTTATACTTGCCAAGTGACTATAATAACACACGCACACACACGAACCCCACATACGTACACACACATACACACAAACAGACGCACTCCCACACACACACGCACTCACACACGCGCGCGCACACACACGTCTTATTGTTTCAGTTATTGGACTGCGACCATGCTGGGGCACTGCCTTGAAGGGTTTTAGTCGAACCATTTGACCTCAGTACTTTTTTTTTTTTATCCTGGCATATATTCCATCGGTCTCGTATGCCGAACCGCTAATCAACGAAGACGTAAAAAAAAAGTCAACATGGTTGTCATTTCTTATAAATCGTAAGGACTAATATTATAATCATCTTTATCATAGTAGCGACGTAATAATTGATAAATGATAAATGACCGTATCAATAATCAATCAAATTTTGTTATTTCGATCATTTCTCTGATGTAAAAACTTCGTCACGCACACAGATACACACAAGCGCGCACGGTCACACATACTCGATATACTCACTCAAGCAACACACACGCCTTATTGATATATATATATATATATATATATATATATATATATATATATATATATATATATATATATATATATATATATATATATATATATATATATATATATATATATATATATATATATATATTCCTAGACGCACAGTAATCAATGTCATTATCAAGGTTTGTATTCAGACAACGTAATCCAATAAGTTCGTTGGCAATGTCAGTCGGTTCACGGCGAAATTGTAAGCCTGATCGAGTTTTACCACAAACACCTCGGTGTCTACATCCACATAAATACTTACTCACACACGTATTCGTGTCTTCGTGTGTGTGTGTGTGTGTGTGTGCGCGCGTGTGTGTGTGTGTGTGTGTGTATAGAATCTCCATATAACATGTTGATTTTTTTGACAGAACATTAGTTTTATATCAGTAAACATAAACACAAAAGATGACCAAGCCAGAGATATACAGATTAAAAGATAATAATGGCCACCAGAAATCCGATGAGGGATTTGCGTTCATTAAATAAGTTTCAGTCATTTGACTTCGGCCATGCTGTAGCACCGCCTTTAGTCGAACAAATCGACACCAGGACTTATTCTTTGTAAGCCTAGTACTTATTCTATCGGGCTCTTTTGCCGATCCGTTAAGTTATGGGGACGTAAACACACCAGCATCGGTTGTCAAGCGATGTTGGGGGGGGGGACAAACACAGACACAAACACACACACACACACACTCACACATATACATATATATATATATATATATATATATATATATATATATATATATATATATATACGACGGGCTTCTTTCAGTTTCCGTCTACCAAACCCACTCACAAGGCTTTGGTCGGCCTGAGGCTATAGTAGAAGACACTTGCCCAAGGTACCGCGCAGTGGGACTGAACTCGGAACCATGTGGTTGGTAAGCAAGGTACTTACCACACAGCCACTCATACGCCTTCAGTTGAACATTTCGTTACTCCCAACTTTAATGATATATCGCCTGAAGAAATGAACGCATGAGCAAAGAGCCCACCTGATGTCTATGGATATTACAGACTGTATTGCAATCATCTCAGGAATGCGGACTATGATCACAAAAAAACGTGTAATCTGTGGAAACGCGCGTAGCGATGCATTCAAATATCTATAAATTCCATCCATGGATAATAATAATAACAACAACAACAACAACAACAATAATAATAATAACAATGACAATGATGATGATAATAATAATAATAATAATAATAATAATAATAATAACAATGACAATGATGATGATAATAATAATAATAATAATAATAATAATAATAATAATAATAATAATAATTTATAATAATAATAATAATAAATAGAGGTAACTCGAATGTGGAATCTAAAAACAGAAACAATTCCTATCATAGTAGGTGCCTTAGGTATAAAGAAATATTCAGACAAATACATAACAGAAACACCAGGACTTGCAAATATATATAACATACAGAAAATTGCACTACTGGGCACTGCACACATCCTAAGCAAAACACTTTCAATACAGTAACCATAAGAGCATCACAGCAAACCACAGCACATACCCAAGGCACACAGAGCTGCGCTCGGTAGTGAAGTGAAAGCACGTTATAAAAACAAAACTACTGAACAATAATAACAATAATAATTATATATGTATATATATATATATATATATATATATATATATATATATATATATATATATATATATACATACACACATTCATATATACATACATACAGACGTATAGAAACACACCTACGTATTACTAGATACAATAACAATGTCACGTGCACTTGCTTGTAAATGCTCAGTAAGCTAGTTAAACTGCTTTCTCTCTATTTGTGTCTTTGAGATGAACAGATACACTAGACCCATCGCTACGCGCCCATTCTTGGATTTCTCCTCTTGCCATAGTTGCATACAACATTGCACCACACACACATATAGAAGCACACAACACAAACACAATTTGCCATTCTTCTTGTGTACCATTTGGGGTTAAGGCTTTTGTAGTTAAAGAACTAATACTGCCAGACGTTGTGGCGAAAGTGTTCGCAATTCCAAACACAATACCAGCATAACTTGGAGCAATGTCATTGTGGTTGACGAAAACAGAACCACTAGAAAACGATATTGTTATACCACTGAAAAACAAGAGGAGACTTATTAGAATGGTTTGGTCACATTTGAGGAATCCTATGGCAATTAACAGACTTGCTGAACCTAACATAGATAAAGTGTGGAATAAAACTCGCACAGAACGAGTTGACAGATATTTCTTTGAACGTAAAACATCAGCAAGTTTCCCCCACAACGGTAAAGCAATGATTTGTCCAATCGAAGGAGCAGACGACATTAAACCGTTGGATGTTGTTTTAACGTGTAAGGCTTCTTTCATATATAGGGGAAGCAATGTCTGGAAAGATAAATCAGTCCAGCCATAAGCAAATAAACCAAAACTAATTGCCCACAAAGCAGGTGAGGAAAGCATTTGTTTCCAAGGTATTTTTTTAACTACTTTTTCACTTGTAATAGTTTGGTTTAAGTAGGAACGTTCTTCTTCGCTGATAGTTGGATGGACGTCTGGATTATCATAAACAACATAAAACCACACACAACTAAAAACCAAACATATTCCACCAAATATGTAAAATATAGAACCCCATCCATGATCAAATCCATAAACACAAAGAAAACCTGATATTGAAAAACCTAATATATTACCGATAATTTGACCAGCCAGTGTAATCCCAACGAATAAACTAATCTGTTCTGGGGGGACCCAACGTCCAAACAAGGACTGGATTCCTGGATATATCGATCCTAAAGCCACACCTGTTAATATCCTTAGAACCAGAGTAAAGTAACCACTAATTCGGGATAAACTTGGGTGAAGAATGGTCAAAATTGATGCTGAGAGAAATGAAACCCCTAAAACTCTTTTCCCACCATATTTGTCTGCCAATACACCAGCCAAAATATTAGTTGATATGTATCCATAGAAGAAACCAGCCAACATGTTTGATTGTAACGTATCGCTCCATTCTAATTCCCCTTCATAATTTTGGTTAGAAGAATGATCATTTAAACCAGAACAATGTTGATCGTTTGTCGTATTGTTAAGTTCCTCAGTTGTACGATTGGGTGTTTTCAACATGCATACAAAAGCCATGCTTAGATCAACTCTTAATGTTTGCGTGAGAAGAAAAGCTATAGCACAGGCATAGCACAGTTTCCATCGACATGAATAATAACGCTTAGTGGTAAATTTCGACATAATTATGTTCTTTCGCTCGATTCTTACAATGTTTTGTTTGAAAGTATATCAATTGATGATTAAGATAAATCCTAAATGTTGAAACAAATATTAACAGACAGTTGTGGCAGTGTAATGACCTATTTATTTTATTTGGTCATCGTATTATTTTCTTTGTTATAGCCACATCAGACAAAAGACGTTTGCTTGGTCTCAAATGTGCTTTTCATTGAATGAAATATGGTCTTCAAAACTGAGGATGAAGGTGCCTTTAGTACAGTTATATTTCACAGTAATTGTTATAATTTGCAATTTGTTATCGATAAACATGGATGTCATTTATCGATTCACATCAGTTACGATCATTTGATTACATATTTCGTTTCTATTTTACTTAGAAATACACGTCAAGACAAGATTACAATCGAGAAATAAAGTTAACTGACAAGGCGCAGCGATGTGACAGGAAGACACAGGTAACATGGAATCTAAGGTTCTTTTATACACTTTAATGTTTGGGAAAGCAACAACAACATGGCATCTTCCAGTTCCTTCTATGTCTGCTGTAAATATAACGCCTTAATAGCTATTTTAGAAAGCATTGAAAGCAATGTGGTAACTGACTGGTTATTGAAAAATGCGTGTTCAAATCCGCTTTGATTTGTTTAAGAATATTCTCAGTATGGCTGCGATATAGACTGGAAACCTGTATTTGCAATACAAAATGATTTCGTTATCTAGTTATACATTATATTAGTGCAGTATAACTGTGTGGTGGCGTCTACTGTGTAGTTTCTATTCCGTGTTGAGTAATTTTGTGTACTCCGTTCCTTGTGTTTAACAGAAGTCCAGCTTTAGGAAATAATAATTCAGTGAAAAATGTCTATGAAGTAGAATTGGTGAAATAAAATTCTTCGAATATTTCTTTACATATCCTTATGTTCTTAGTTCAGGCAAGAATTAATCGATTGTGGTGCATACTCTGAAATGTAAGAAATCAATAGTAAATCATTGGGATTAATATGGTTTCTAAAATTGATAACGTTGATAATATTATCGATTATTTATACATATAATGTTATTATACACAGCTGATAATATCATATCCCTGACGGTATTATAACGTTCGTGATCCCTGACGGTATTATACCGTTTGTGATCCCTGACGGTATTATAACGTTTGTGATATTATTTACTTCATAGTTCTTGTTATTTTGCACCTGTACAGGTAATGTCGATCTGATGGAGGGAGTCAGCTTATGTCTACACAAACATTTGATCCCTGTCTGATTGTTCGGCAAGAAATTTGTAGGCATATTCTGTCACACCGAACACAAGTACACACACACGTACACACACAGGCAAACACACACAGGCAAACATACTCACAAACACACACACATGCAAGCACATAACACACACACAAATATGTAGGCATACTTTGTTACACTGAACACAAGCACACACACACACACACACACACACACACACACACACACACACACACACACATATGCTGTAGTGTATCGCATTGAAACAAAACAATGTTAATATGGCAGTAGAGTCGTTATATAATTGCATCGTCTATATATAGTCTTACAGAAACACACACACACACACACTCACACACGCACACGCACACACACTCACACATGCACACGCACACACACACACACACACACACACACACACACACACACACACACACACACCTATATATACTTACATGTCCAGTATTAATATTCTCCATTGTTGTTGAAAACGAAGCGATTTTAATGCTCTGTAGATATTTTAAGGATGGTTACCAAATAAATTACAAGAAATTAGTTTATTAAGTCAGCTGGAAAATTACACAGTGCAAACGAACTCAATTGAAGATAGTTACTCTTAAACGATAGAGGGCGCCCATATCTTACTGTAGACCCGGTTATCATCAACCGTAAGTGTCATTTCACAACGGGGTCACAAAGCTGCAGTAGTTATGAAGATATTTGCAGGCGCGTGCAAATACGCACACACGCGCGTACACACACACACACACATGCACACACACACACACGCACGCTCGTACACACACATGCACACACACACGCTCGTACACACACATACGAACTAGCGTGCACACATACAAACGCACGCACAAACACATGATGTTTGTTTGTTTTCTTCAGAACTCTCCAGTCGATTAATTATTTATAAAATTTATGAGAAGTGTGTGGAGTCTACTATATAGATCTCTTGGTAAACTGCCGTTATTTCTGATACCTGAAGCTGTTATGTGGTTTTCTGTGTGGATAGTGATATGGTCTGACACGTGATACGTGATTGGTTCCGTGTTGTTAGCGACATTCGTTTTTTCCAACAGGTAACCATCGGTGGCTCTTCTTCAAAGTTTACCTGCAAGTAATTTCGTATATGGCTGCAAGCTGAGAGAAGCTCGGTTTTTGTTTAGGACCGTGACGGATTGACACCATACCACAGCATTCCTCTTTACCAACTTCAAAGCAGTTACACCTTCAGATGCATAAGGAAATAACAGAACTCACTAGAAGACAAACCTCACCACGGATTAAATGTCGAAATAGGGACGCAGGGAAATTGTGCGAGCGGCTTTTGGCAATACTGTTGTTTGTTCTGCATGCGCCTGCCCTCGCGCGCGCCTCGCTACCACGCTCATTCTTGGCCTGATAGTCTTATCTGATGGCGCTCTCGATTGACACTACCGCTAAATGTGAAGTACGCGCAGTTATTAATTTTTTGAACGCAAAAGCCACTAAACCGATCGAAATTCATCGCCAATTAACAGAAGTGTATGACGAGTCGTGCATGGATGTCAAAAACGTCCGCAAGTAGTGTAGGGAGTTTGCAGCTGGTCATACTGAAATTCATGACGAAGAAAGAAGCGGGCGACCATCAATTTCCGACGAGACAGTCGCAAATCCTGCGTGAAAATCGGCGGATCACTCTGGATGATCTTCGCATTTTGGTTCCTGAGGTTTCCCGAAGCGCCATTCATAGGGTTGTGAGTGAAAAGTTGCAATAACGGAAGGTGTGCGCAAGATGGCTCCCACGAATGCTCACAGAAGACCATACATGGCAACCCACCTGAAAGTCCGGCCTTGGCACCCAGTGACTAACACCTGTTCCCTAAGTTGAAAGAGCATTTGGCCGGAATGCGTTTCAGCAACGACGACGAGGTGAAAGATGAGGTTCAACGCTTCGTCAACAACATGGTGGTATGACATGGGCACAGAAACTGCCCCAGCGCCTACAAAAGCGCATCGACTGAAATGGCGATTATGGAGAAAAATAGATAAATGTTCAAACTTTGAAATCATGTAAACGTTATTAACAATAAACGTTTCTGTGATTTCTAAATAATTTTGGAGACCTTACTCTCGTATACGTTATCTATCTATCTATCTATCTATCTATCTATCTATCTATCTATCTATCTATCTATCTATCTATCTATCTGTCTATCTATCTATCTGTCTATCTATCTATCTACTCAGTTATATGTATATGTATGTGTACAAACGCATGTATTTATATATAGTATAGTTTTATATATTTATGTGTGTATATATGTATGTACACACACACACACACACACACACACACACACACACACACACACACACACACACACGAATTTATATATTTCTGCGTGACACGCGTGTGTTTTATTATACTTACAGTTTGTCAGCTTCGTCGTGTTCATCCTGGGAACTGATATGCAATGGCAGCTATCGTCGTTGTTAATCCGGATTACTACAGCGTCTGTCAGTTGTCGTCGTGGATAATCCGGATTACTACAGCGTAATCTGCGTATGAATCCCTTTACAGCGTATAATCTTCCAGTACATAACAAAGTAATGGCAAATTGCGCAAGGTTGAACTTCTAATGGTCATTAACAAAATCATCCACATGTCCACAGACATAAAGACCAGAAAATGAAGTTGGTGCGTTTGCGCAAGCGTACGTCAATTCGTGTCAATGAATTAATTATTCATGTCTTTGATAAAATTGTCCGTTGCATTTCTTTTGTAGCAACTGTTAAATATGCATAACCAGATCATTTGTTATGAATACTCATCATCACACATACACACACACGGACAGAAATCTCTCTCTCTCTCTCTCTCTCTCTCTCTCTCTCTCTCTATATATATATATATATATATATATATATATATATATATATATATATATATATATATAATCATAAATATATAGGGATTGACAGTAACCTGCTTCTCCAACATACTGAGAATTCAGAAATAGCAGTCAAAGAACTACTGATTTCAAAACTAGTTCTTTGACTGCTATTTCTGAATTCTCAGTATGTTGGAGAAGCAGGTTACTGTCAATCCCTATATATTTATGATTATAAATGTTTTTTACCGAAAAGGATTTTTTCATACTGAGCTACCCGGCAAAATTGTTAATTATTAATTTTATTACTAATTGACGATTCCCTGCCCTGCATATCTACATATATATATATATATATATATATATATATATATATATATATATATATATATATATATATATGTATGTATATTTGTATATATATATATGCACATATATTTACATATGCACACACACAAGCACTCAATACACACGCATAGACACACACATACAGGCACACGACACACGCACACAAATTTGTTGGCGTACTCTGTAACACTGAACACAATCACGCGCGCCTTCCCCCACACCCAAACACATAAACACGCACATACAAGAAAAAACACAAACACACACACACACACACACACACACACACACACACACACACACAATACACACACACACAATACACACACACACAATACACACACACACAATACACACACACACACACACACACACACACAATACACACACACACAATACACACACACACAATACACACACACACACACACACACACACACACACACACATATGGTGCAGTGTATCGCATTGAAACAAAATGTTAATATAGCAGTAGAGTTGTTATATAATTGCATCGTTTATATATAGTCTTACAGAAACACACACACTTACACACACACGCGCACACACATATACATACATACGTATGTATATCTATGTATATACATACATATATTATGGCCGGTCATAGAGTGACCGTTGGTTTTGCAGCCATAAAGCGCTTAGTAGTATAGACGACACGTCAGACTCAAATGGCCATTTTGAACCTGACTTCCGCAAATGGAAATGAATCAACCACTTTCGCTCCCACACCGTAAAAAAGCAACTGCTAATAATATCCAAATACAACGCTACCACATACGAACTCAATTCAATAAGACATTATTAAGAGAAAATGTATTGAATTAGCATAAAAAAGATCTTGAATCCTTCACGCGCCATACTGCCAAATTGGTCTATAGGTGCGAAACCAGAAATAATGAGGCCAGAAGCAGTCTAGCAAAATATCTCACTAAACTAATTTAGCTGCTACATTTCTGTTTGTGCCGCTGGGATGAACAGATGAGCCAGATCCTTCAGAAATTGCCCAGTCTTGGATCTCAGCTTTTACCAATATTGCAAATAATATCGCACCAGATACACATATAGCGGCACATAAGGCAAACACGATCTGCCATTCTTCTTGTGTACCGTTTGGGGTTAAAGCTTTTGTAGTTAAGGAACTGATACTGCCCGACGTTGAGGCAAAAGTGTTTGCAATTCCAAATATAATACCAGCATAACTTGGAGCTATGTCACTGTTATTGACAAGAACACCACCACTGGTAAATGATATTATTATACCACTGAGAAATAAAAGGAAAGTTATTAGAACGGTTTGATTACATTTGAGGAACCCTACCACAACCAGCAGACAAGCTGAAACAATCAGAGCAAATATTTGGAATAAAATCCGAACAGAGCGAGTTGACAGACATTTCTTTGAACGTATAAAATCTGCAAATTTTCCACACAGCGGTAGAGCTATGATTTGTCCAACCGAAGGAGCAGACGACATTAAACCGTTGGAGGTTGTTTTAACCTGTAAGGCTTCTTTCATATAAAGGGGTAGCAATGTCTGGAAAGAAATATCGGTCCAAGCATAAGCAAACATACCTAAGTTGATTGCCCAAACAGCCGGCGAGATCAATAGCCGTTTCCATGGTACTTTTCTAACTACACTTTCACATTTTATAGTTTTGTTTAAGTACGAACGTTCTTCTTCACTAATAGTAGGGTGGACGTTTGGATTATCATAAACAACATAAAACCACACACAACTAAACACTAACGATATTCCACCAAATACATAGAATATAGAACCCCATCCATTATCAAATCCATAAACACAGAGGTAACCTGCTGTTGAAAGACCTACAATGTTACCTAGAATTTGACCAGCAAATGCAAAACCTATCAACAAACCTATCTTTTGTGGAGGTCCCCAACGTCCAAATAAAGAGTGAATTGCTGGTGATAGCAACCCCGATACTGCACCTGTTAATATCCTTAAAACCAGAGTAAAATATCCACTAATTCGAGACAAACTTGGGTGAAGAATGGTCAGGATGGATGCCGAAAGAAGTGAACCTCCTAAGACTCTTTTTCCTCCGTATTTGTCAGATAATAAACCACTCAAAATGTTGGTTGCTATAAACCCATAAAAATACCCAGCCAACATGTTTGCTTGTAACGTGTCGCTCCATTCTAATTCCCCTCCAAAATCTCTGTCTACAGAATGATTACTTAGACCGGAACACTGTTGGTTATTTGCAGTAACGTTAACGTCCTCCGTTGTACGATGAGGTGTTTTCAACATACAAACAAAAGCCATGCTTAGGTCAACTCTTAAAGTTTGTAGCAGAAGAAAAGCAACAACACAGGCATAACATAATCTCCATCGACATGAACAACAACGCTCAACACAAATGGTAAACTTCGACATTATTATGTCCTCTCTACAGATTCTCAATGTTTTGCTGGAAGTTAAATGTTTGAAAGCATATTAATCCGTGAGTGATATATTAGACTAGAAGACAATTGCAGCAGTTTAGGAACTTTGCTTTGGTAACTTCGTTGATTTGTTTAACATAATTTCTTTACATAAAAGATGTTTGTTTTGTTATCAAAGTGAATATTTAATTGAATGAGATGTGTTCTCTGGAAATGAGGATGAAGATGTGTTTAGTACATTTATGTTTCTCAGTACATTGATACAATTTATTATCGATAATCATGGACTTCTTTATTCAATCTCTGTAAAACCAAATATCGATATACATCAGTTATGTTTGATTTAGTAACTTTTTCCGTTTCACCTTTACTAAGAAATAGAGAATATCACGTAAAGGTAAGAGTACAATCAAAGTGCTGAGTTGTGACAGAAAGATACAGAGAGCAGAGATTCAAGGACTCTGATGTGATCGCTAATGTTCGGGACAGTAATTGACTTCCAATTCTTTCTTTCTCTGCTCTATAGATGATGCTTCTTAAATATAAAAGAAACTGCTAAAAGATATATGGAAACCGACCTGTAAGATCAGCATAAATTTGATAGAAAAATTTGATAGAAAAATCCCAGAAAGTTGTGTTTAGTCTTTGATTATCTTTTATATTAGCTCAGTTTACCTGTGTACTGGCGTTTACAGGGTAGTTCCTAGTTCTAGTCCAGGTTTAGTCATTTAGTAATCCATTTCTTGTATTTATAATGTGGCAGAAACTGAAGATCCAGGTTTAGGAAATATCAGTTCAGTGACAAATGTCGGTGGACAGAATTGGTGAAGTTGAGAAAGAAAGTTCTTTGTATAATTCTTTATGTCTCTCAAAGTTCTTAGTTGAAACTGGATTCAGGCGAAAGTGGTACATTCACTGAAATGCGAGTAATCAATAGTAAATCTTTAAGACCAATGTTATATTTTTCATTACTGATAAAATTAACAAAATTGCAGGCATTTGTATACATTGTATATATATATTAAAATAAGGATCCCGATATTATACATTTGATTTTATATATATATGTCTCTCTTTCTCTCTCTCTCTCTCTCTCTCTCTCTCTCTCTCTGTATATATATATATATATATATATATATATATATATATATATATATATATGTATGTATGTATGTATGTATGTATGTATATGCATACATACATATATGTATGTATATATATATATATATATATATATATATATATATATATATATATATATATATATATATATATAAGCAATGTTAATTCTCTAAATGAAGTATTAACAGTAACTGCACGATAAAGTGTAGTATATTGCCACTTAAGTGTGGCTGACCCCTAGGGGTGGATGTTACTGTTGCTTTTAGCCCCAGGAGGACATCTCCTCCAGCTGGCTGGGGCTAAAAGCAACAGTAACATCCACCCCTAGGGGTCAGCCACACTTAAGTGGCAATATACTACACTTTATATATATATAGTTTTAGGGAAAAGAACTAAGGTTCATTTATATATACGTATTGCTTTAATTATATCTTTATACACACACACACACACACAGACACACACACACACGCACATACATAATTAAAAAAGTTCAAACGGGGAATTATTCCATTCAATAGGATGTTTATTATAGGGATTATGTTACAAATTATTATTATTATTATATATATATATATATATATATATATATATATATATATATATATATATATATATATAATCAAATGTATAATAACATACGATGGATGATTGTCAGCTCATTACAGCTGTTCTCATTCTTTTATTAATGAGCTTATAATTGGTTGGTTTTCTCTGTGTACACATCCGGAATGTCCTATCTGAAACTTACCAAACATATGCCGGAAGCACAGGTTTATTCAACCCTACTGGTACATATCTTTTTAAGTACCTGATTCTATCGGGATTCTTATTTTAATATATATGTATATTTATACATCGTTGTCGAATAAAATAATGGAAAATCCCACTTTCTATTTTTCTATTAGCAGTATGACAAATTAAATCCTATTCTAGTCCGTATATGTACTAACATGTATTATTAACGTATCGTATATCATGTTATTGTCTTCTTTTTTTCATGTTTTGCAGATAATGCGTGACATATCTGATTAACAGAGAAAACAGATAATGAGAGCACGGATGGTTGGTGCAAATGCACTTCAGGTCATGTAGATTCCGATTCAATTGGAATTCATTGTGAAAACCGTTTGTCCCAGAAAGAGTTTTAGAAAATTCACACCATTAGGCTTTGTTGTGTATATATATCTATATATACGTATTGCTTTAATTATATCTTTATACACACACACACACACACACACACACACACACACACACACACACACACACACACACACACACACATATAATTAAAAAAGTTCAAACGGGGAATTATTCCATTCAATAGCATGTTTATTATAGGGATTATGTAACAAATTATGCTTTACATTTCTATATTTAGCTGTGCGTGTATATTCCTTATTTATGATTCCGCTGTCTTCTGTCTTTCTATTAGAAACGTTTACCTGGGAATTTACTTAAAGTGAAAAAAAAAAAAAATCGTATGCAACAGATAAGTCGTTTTAATAACATATTTCTGTGTACCAGATCTTTAGCTGTTATTTTTAGCATAACGAGTTTTCTGGTGAGGGCTTCATTTGCTTTCATTGCCTGTTTGTTGCTTCAGAACTAATCTACGGATGCACAAACGCCTCAAACGGAGAAAATGAGAGAAATATGTTCCGAAACACCCCTATCCATTTTCTTGAAAGTTAAGACGAATTGAAGTGGACTCCGGTGAATTTTTGGAAATCTGCGACCCCACCCCTCCTAAAACACTTTCCTCCAAAATGTTGTATATTCGGACTCTACATTATATAACACATATTCGGAGAAAATTTCATTAAAAAATATCCATTTTTCTGAAAGTTATGATCATCCAAAGTTGGTGGGGGTGGGAAGACACAAATTTGTAGTTATGCCATATATATATACACACGCGCGCACACGTACTCACTCATACACACCCATACGCACATACACACACGCACATATTCGTTCAGTGTTAATTACTCAAAAGAATGGTAAAAACTAATGATATTTTATTTTGGTTGAGTCAGTCTTTTGCTACTCTGAGTTTCACCTGTAGGTGCACAAGATCTTCAGATAGGTTGAGTCACCTCAGAGTAAGAGGAGACTGCCTCAACCAAAATAATGTGTGTGTGTATGTGTGTGTATGTGCATGTACGTGTAAGTATGTGTGTATCTGCAAGAACATATATGTATATGTGTGTGTTTGTGTTTCTCTTTACTTACCGTTTCTTTGTCATCTTTCTCACGTCTGTCCTTGACCTTCGTATACAATGGCACCTGTGATCGTTGTCAACTCAAGCTACAACAGAACCTGAACAAATTCTGTCCTTCATTCGGTATCTATTACCTTCCTATGAATGCCTTGATGTCATATAATCCTCCAGTGACAGAATTACACGCGATTTAATTGTTAACGCTCAGTAATCCCTGAAATTCCAAGTCTATGGTAGACTTCCTTCCACCTACGACAACACTGTCTTCAATTATATTTAGCGCATCTTATAGACCTACTGCATCAAGTAATATATGATCTCATAAGACAATAAGGAATGGTCTTTTAACATTAAAGTCGCTTATATTGACATGAAAATTACAAAATATCCACACTGCCAGGGTCTGAGTGCGTGAACACGTTAAAGGAATCATTTATATATAACATAATCCTAGGCCAGATGTCGTCTGTTACACAATACTTTCATTTGTCCCAATTGATAAATATACATAATTAGATAAGATATTATGTTAACTGAATAGCATATATGCATACACACGCATATACATATATATACACAGGGTATCTAAAAAATGTATACACATATTGAATGAGTATGTAATCTGTTTATTAAAATACATTGATAACGGAAACCAATGGAGTCGCAAAAACCAAGAAGCCTTTCGTTCGGTAATTGTGCGCATTCTTGTGTCATGACTGCTCTCAATTCATCCAGTCATCTTTTTAATACCTCCGTCAAAAATTATCGCGCTGTGAGGTTCATTGAACGTGGAAGGTATTCTACTGAAGTTGTCTAATTCACCTGTTCGGCAAATCTTATTAAATTTGTTTCTTATATTACTAGAGTAGTGTCGAAGAGGCTCTCTTGCTCGAAATATAACTCAACATCTTCAAAATACTTTTGAATGCTTGGCATGTTAGACAATCGTTATCATTTAACGGTTTGAAGCCGTATATTCAACATACAGGAACTGAACACATAATTGTATATCTTTAGCCAACTCTGATGAAATTCGAATTTTAAATGGTTTTAATTTTGGTAATTAATTTCTAAGGTTCTGGAATCGAAACAGCTGTCAGAGATGGTGTCTACTTTTTAAATTAATAAATAATTATTTATTATCTCTATTTTCCTATTTTCTTTACACACACACACACACACACACACACACACACACACACACACACACACACACACACACACACACACATACATGTATAAATACTTATATACTCATAATATATATGTATATGTGTGGGTGTGTTTGACCTATATATATGTGTTTATATATATATGTACACACACACACACACACACACACACACACACACACATATATATATTGCTTTATACATACTAATAAATGCATATACTTACATATATATATGTTAGAGAAAAATTTAAGCACACCTGTGTAGTACTAAATGATAGTATTAATGTCATATGTCATCTGGCAGAAAAAGTCAAAAATCCACTTCTAGTACTTTACTTCCCTTTGTATATTTGGGATAAACAGATGAACTAGATCCTTCCAAATTCGCCCAGTCTTGGATCTCTGTTTTTACCAATATTGCAAATAATATCGCACCAGATACACATATAATAGCACACAACGCAAACACGATCTGCCATTCTTCTTGTGTACCGTTCGGGGTGAGAGATTTTGCAGCCACGGAACCAAGGCTGCCTGCTATTGAGGCAAAGGTGTTTGCAATTCCAAATACAACACCAGCGTAACTTGGAGCAATGTCAGTGTTACTGACGAGGGCACCACCACTGCAAAATGATATTGTTATACCACTGAGAAACAAGAGGAGACTTATTAGAATGGTTTGATCACATCTGAGAAATCCTATTACAATCAATAAACTTGCTGAAGCCACCATGGAAAAAGTCTGGAATAAAACACGCACAGAACGAGTTGAGAGATATTTCTTTGAGCGTATAAAATCTGCAAATCTTCCACACAACGGTAGAGCAATGATTTGTCCAATGGCAGGAGCAGACGACATTAAACCGTTGGACGTTGTATTGACCTGTAAGGCTTCTTTCATATATAGAGGGAGCAATACCTGGAAAGATATACTTGTCCAGGCATAAGCAAATAAACCAAAGTTGATTGCCCAAACAGCAGGTGATAACACTAACTGTTTCCATGGTACTTTTTGAACTACATTTCGACATTTTATACTTTTGTTTAGATAAGAACGTTCTTCTTCGCTGATAGTTGGATGACCGTTTGGATTATCGTAAACAACATAAAAACACACACAACTAAACACCAACGATATGCCACCAAATACATAGAATATAGAACCCCATCCATTATCAAAGCCATAATCACAAAGAAAACCAGATATTGAAAGACCTACAATGCTACCTAGAATTTGACAAGCAAATGCAAACCCTATTAATAATCCTTTCTCTTGTGGAGGTCCCCAGCGTCCAAATAAAGATTGAATTGCTGCGGACAATGGCCCCGATACGACGCCAGTTAATATCCTTAGAATCAGAGTAAGATAACCACTAATTCGAGACAAACTTGGATGAAGAATGGTCAGGATGGATGCCGAGAGTAGTGAACCTCCTAGAACTCTTTTCCCACCATATTTATCTGCCAATACACCACCTAAAATATTAGTCACCATATACCCATAAAAATACCCAGCCAACATGTTAGATTGAAGTGTGTCGCTCCATTCGATTTCTCCTTCAAACGTTTGGTTCGTTGAATGATTTTCCAAACCAGAACAAAGTTGGTTGTTTGTAGTATTGTTAACTTCCTCAGTTGTACGATTGGGTGTTTTCAACATGCATACAAAAGCCATACTTAGATCAACTCTTAAAGTTTGAAGCAGAAGAAAAGCCATACCACAAGCATAGCATAATCTCCATCGACACGAATAATAACGCTTCAGTTCGTTGGTAAATTTCGACATTATTGCGTTTCTTTTTACTGTTTCTTCATAAAGTTTTGCTTGATGTTTGGTGTCTGAAAGTATATTAGTCCATGTGCACTGTAAGTCCAAAATAACAAAATAAACACAAGAGGGCAACGGTAGTCCCCTTTAAACACTGAATTCTTTGTGGATGGGTAATTTATTATCGATAAATCTGAAAGTCATTAATCAATCACTATCAAGGAAAGTATTGATAATCGTCAGTTATGATAATTTGGTTAGTAATTTCGTTCTCTTTACGTTAGAAATAGAAAACATCACGTCTAGTCAAGAAAACAATCAAGAAATAATGTAACAGTGAAGATGCAGAGTTGTGACAATAAATTACAGAGAATACAGGTTCAGGGATTCTTTTATAATGTTTAGACCAGGAATCAACAACACTACTTCTAATTCTTTCAGTATCTACTGTAAATATGAGACCTCAGACAGGTATAAGACATTGTTGAAAGTTACGTCGTAACCGGTCGGTAAGTATAAAGTATGTATTCATTTCCTCTTGGTTCTTTGATTTGTATAACATATTTTTCTAAAAGTTTAGTGTAGTTGCGATATTGAATGTTAATCAACTAGAAGAACGCTGTGTATGCGATACAGTTTGAATTCTTTGTTTAGTTATCTTTTATATTAGTTCCGTACGCCTGTGTGCTGGGATTTACAATATATTTTCAAGTTCTATATAATTCAATCCTTGCATTTAAAACATGGCAAAATCTGTAGATCCAGCTTTAGGAAATAATAGTTCAGAGAAAAATGTCGGTGATCAGAATTGATGAAGTTGAGAATTGAAGATCTTTGAGCATTTCTTTACGTCTCTTTATGTTCTTGGTTCAGGCAAGAATTAATCGATTGTGCATTCACTGAAATGTAAGAAATCAATAGAAAATCATTGAGTGCAATATTATATTTTCCATTACTGATAATTGTATATCTATCTATCTATCTATCTATCTATCTATCTATCTATCTATCTATCTATCTATCTATCTATCTATCTATCTATCTATCTGTCTGTCTATCTATCTATCTATCTATCTATCTATCTATCTATCTGTCTGTCTGTCTATCTGTCTGTCTGTCTGTCTATCTGTCTGTCTGTCTGTCTGTCTGTCTGTCTGTCTGCATGACTTATCTGCTTTCCACCGGTTCTTCAGTCACTAAAACTCCGGAATTGTTTAACGTTTTGAGAGGTACAGTCTTTCAGTTTCCGTCTACCAAATCCCCTTACAAGGCTTTAGTCATCTCGAGGCCCTAGTAGAAAATAATTGGCCAAGGTGCCACGTAGTGGGATTGAACCCGGAACCGTCTTTTTGGGAAGCAACCACATCTGCACCTATAGTGTTTGTTTGTTTGTTTTCTTCTGATCTCTGCTCATTCGTTTATAAAACGTGCGCAAAATCTATTGGATCGGTCAAGTGTTATTGGTGAAATCAGTTTCTTTCCTCAGGTATTCAAACGTCCGTTGGTTGAAGTTGATCAGCAAGAAATTTCGTATGTGGCAGTAAGCTGACATGAGTTCAGGCTTTTTGTGGAGTATCAAGCGGGATGACGTCATATAACAAAGTTCGTGTTTACCAACTTCAAAGTAGACGCACGTTCAGGCACCTAGCAGAATAATCGACGTCAATACAAAAACAGCAGCCTCGCCAATTAAACGAAGAATCAATCCACTAATCACGTGACTACCACGTGATTAATCGCTTTAGCAGATGTTAATGTAGATATCTATGCCGTCCACAGTTCGTACAATATTCCACTTGATATATAATGTCTTAAAGTATGTGATTTCATAAATGATGTGGTTTATATTTTAACAAAAATATAAGACAGTTGCAGCAGTTTAAATCTTATTTTCCATTTCTTCTGAATTTTTTTTATTACTTCGTATGACTCAAACAAATCATATTTAAAATAAATGATGTCTTACTTACCGTTTCTTTGTCATCTTTCTCACGTCTGTCCTTGACCTTCGTATACAATGGCATCTGTGATCGTTGTCAACTCAAGCTACAACAGAACCTGAACAAATTCTGTCCTTCATTCGGTATCTATTACCTTCCTATGAATGCCTTGATGTCATATAATCCTCCAGTGACAGAATTACACGCGATTTAATTGTTAACGCTCAGTAATCCCTGAAATTCCATGTCTATGGTAGACTTCCTTCCACCTACGACAACGCTGTCTTCAATTATATTTAGCGCATCTTATAGACCTACTGCATCAAGTAATATATGATCTCATAAGACAGTAAGGAATGGTCTTTTAACATTAAAGTCGCTTATATTGACATGAAAATTACAAAATATCCACACTGCCAGGGTCTGAGTGCGTGAACACGTTAAAAGAATCATTTATATATAACATAATCCTAGGCCAGATGTCGTCTGTTACACAATACTTTCATTTGTCCCAGTTGATAAATATACATAATTAGATAAGGCATTATGTTAACTGAATATGTATGTATATATATATATATATATACATATACATATATAGGTTGTTTAGAAAAAGGTGTACACATATCGAATGATTATATAATCTTTGTCTATTAAAATATATTTCATGTTCAAAATTTATAGAATCTACAGACAGAATTGAATTATTTTATGAGCGTCTGTTTTCAAACGGTTGACCGAACCAGTGGAGTCGCAGACTTCAAGAAACCTTTCGGTCGGTATTTGTGCGCATTCTCGTGTCATGGCTACTCTCAATTTATCCATTGTTGCTGATTTTGTACCTTAAACTTTATCTTTTAAGTTCCTTGAACTCTGGTAGTGCACTTTTACCATCTTAATCATGCTTTGCGGGGCCTGTCGATGTCTGTGGAATTCCAAGACCGCTTCTTGGTGACATTCTAATCAATTCTTTCTACTTCAAACTTATCTCTAATTCGAGTGAAAACCCATCGTTTTTACAGATTATTATTCTCCCATAATTCTCCCTTTCCTCCTTCTCTTACCCATGCCGTACCTCCTCCTCCTACTCTTCTTATCTGCATCCTTCTACGATAGCCATATTTATGTATTCCCCCACACGACCAAAGCTTTGTGAGTGGATTTGGTAGACGGAAGCTTATCTGACTACTGACATTCACTGCTGTTTCTTTGCCATTGTTTACCCTTTGACAGACCATCCGGCTGTCTCCCACCCTTATCATATACTTAATCTCGCTCTTTCCTAGTTTTCGTCAACTGATGTCTTCAGAATAGTCATTCTCTTTCAGTTACCTCCACCCCTCTCTTATTCTCTCTTTTTCTCTTGATTTTCCTTATCTCGCTCACTCTATCTTTTCCAAAACTTTATATATGTAAACACTGCTATTATTATGAATATATATTGTGTGTGTATATGTATATTAATAGATATGTATGCATGTATATATATAATATATATACATATGTTGATATGTATATGAATATATTGATACATATATACATATTGAGATCTACTTATTACAAAATAACCCCACGCATCTATATTATAATGATTGAAGAAGTGCAGGACTGTGTCCAGTTTTTTTCCAGTTTATTTTTATTTTATTAAAAAACGCCATATTACTTTGAAGAAATTATAAATGAATATTAGAAAATATTTAAACTATAACGTTTATTTGTAAAATAAACATAAATATAAAGCTTAATATTACAAGATTTGCTTCTGGTTTAAATGTCAACTTCCGTTTGAATTCCATATGTAAACAAATATCTTTTCTTCGTGTTCGTAAAAATGTAATAATGCGAAAAAATAATAAAACAAGTGAATAAATTATTTTTGAAAATATTACGTGGTATAAAAACAATAATCCCTATCTAGTAGAATTAAGTTTTCAAATTGTGTTAGACTGCGGTCATGCTGGGGTACCACTTTGAAATTATTTAGTCAAAAATATCATCTCCCAACACAATTCTTCGCACATGGTCAGATGTATGTTACATTATCAAGAGCGTCAAGAAAAGAAAATATAACAATATTAACCGAGATAAATGAAAAGTGTCCATTTGTTGACAGTTGTGTCCACAAAAAAATTCTACAGTGATGTGAAACATTCATTGTCCTCTTTTAATTGAAATGTATTTAATCTTTTTTAATTGCTAGGAAAGGGACACTAGAAACACTTCAGACGTCTATAAGGGAATATAATGAAACAACAATATAGCAAAACTCAATTCTTCATATTGGTAAATGTAATTCCTTAATTCCCAGCAGAGCATCTATTTTCTAATTCACTCAAGTGAAGATTCATGAACATTTTCCCTTGACAGTCTCATCTCTTTTCCAATTTTCTTTATCGTCTTTTTTAAATGCATTATGGATTATTTTACTGATGACAGAATAAAATATAACTGAGTCTGTGTTCAATTCATGAGAATATTGTCAATTTACTCTATAATCTATGTATCATATCTATATGTATATATAATATCAATATGAGCAACACATATGCCAGCGGAGGGCGGTTTTTCTGCTAGTCTATGTAATACTGTATGATAATATTAATATCATAAGCCATCAGTAGTCTAGCACACACTAATCTAGTTAAGCTACTTATTTCTATTCTAACAGATGAGCTAGCTAGATCCCTCTGAACTTGCCCAGTCTTG
>NC_142952.1:2524182-2546682 GCF_046866305.1 Octopus bimaculoides
GATTTGTCCAACTGAAGGAGCAGACGACATTAAACCGTTGATTGTTGTATTAACGTTTAAGGTTTCTTTCATATATAGAGGAAGCAATGTCTGGAAAGATACATTCGTCCAGGCATAAGCAAACATACCAAAATTGATTGCCCAGACAGCTGGTGATAACATCAACTGTTTCCATGGTACTCTTCTAACGACATTTTGACATTTTATAGTTTTGTTTAAGTAGGAACGTTCTTCTTCGCTGATAGTGGGATGGACTTCAGGATTATCGTGAACAACATAAAACCACACACAACAAAACAATAACGTTAATCCACCAAATACATAAAATATAGAACCCCATCCATTATCAAATCCATAAACACAAAGGTAACCTCCTGTTGAAAGACCTACAATATTACCCAGAATTTGACCAGCATATACAAATCCTATCGATAAACTTATCTCTTGTGGAGGTCCCCAACGTCCAAATAAGGACTGAATTGCTGGAGGCAACAGCCCCGATACTGCTCCTGTCAATATCCTTAGAACAAGCGTAATGTAACCACTAATCCGAGATAAACTTGGGTGAAGAATGGTCAAAATTGATGCTGAGAGAAGTGAAGCTCCCAGAACTCTTTTCCCACCATATTTATCCGCCAACACACCGCCAAAACCAGCCACCGTATACCCATAGAAGAACCCAGCCAACATATGTGATTGTAGTGTGTTGCTCCATTCAAACTCACCTTCAAAAGTTTGTGCGATTGAATGATTTTCCAAACCCGAACAAAGTTGGTTGCTTGTAGTATTGTTGACTTCCTCAGTTGTACGATTGGGTGTTTTCAACATGCATACAAAAGCCATACCTAGATCAACTCTTAAAGTTTGTATTAGAAGAAAAGCCATACTACAGGCATAACATAATCTCCACCGACACGAATAATAACGCTTAATTTTATTGGTAAACTTCGACATTATTGCGTTCTTTCTACTGTTTTTTCATAAGTTTTTGCTTGACGTTTAGTGTCTCATCGTCAGTTATAATCCTTTCGTAAGTTATTTCGTTCTTGCTTTGCTTTGAAATAGGAATAAAAAAACAAATGTGAATGTGCAGAGTTCTGTCAATAAGTTAGAAAGAAAACAGATTCTGGAATTATTTTTAAATTCTGTAAAGTGTGGCACAGAAATTAACAGCACAATTTCCAGGTCTTTCTGTCGACAGTAATTATGATACCTCACATAAGAAACCGCTGAAAGGACTGAGGTTGCCGATCGGTTCTTTGACGTGTAGAAGAATATTTTGTTGCATAAAATTTCACTGAAGCTACGATGCAGAATGGTAGGAAATTCCTTGAAAGCTGTGTCTGCAATATGGTTTGTATTGCTTGTTTAATTATAATTTATATCAGTTCAATGTACCAGTGTGGTGGTATTTAGA
Source organism: Octopus bimaculoides (assembly GCF_046866305.1). Taxonomy (NCBI): domain Eukaryota; kingdom Metazoa; phylum Mollusca; class Cephalopoda; order Octopoda; family Octopodidae; genus Octopus; species Octopus bimaculoides. The sequence goes on from NC_142952.1 coordinate 2,525,600, forward strand.
ATATAGTTTCTATTCCATGTCGAATCATTCCGTTTGTTGTATTCAAAATGTGGCAAAAACCGATGATCCAATTTCAGGAAGTAATTATTCACTGACAAATGTCGGTGGAGAGAATCGGTGAAGTTGCGAAATAAAGTTTTTTGAATATTTCTTAACGTTTCTTCACGTTCTTCGTTCAGGGAAGAATTAATCGATTGTGGTGCATTCACTGAAATGTAAGAAATCAATAATAAATCATTGAGACCAATATCATGTTTTCTAAAATTGATAACATAGAAAATATTATGAATTTATTTTACTACTTATTTTGAACACTTTTATGTAAACTGTTTAAACAAAAAGCCTCTCTAAACATTTTTTTTATCATTGTCAAAGATTCTACCTCTTAACATTTTATGATCATTGTCAAATACTCTATCACTGTATTTTAATACATCTATGTTAACCATTTTTTAACACCACAAAGGCTATACAAAGCCTTACATTTTACTTTCGAAAATATTAAAAAAAAATAAGTGAAACCGGTCAAGTCAATAAACATCTTTAAAAGACCTCTGCATTTTCAAATCCTCTTCCCTATATATTTTCACTCTAGCGGTACCTTCCAATTTTGCTTTCTTGCCTTCGAAACGCTGAGTAGATGGAACAGGGACAACTGAAGAAGGGAAATATTCTTTATGTTGCATGTATCGTTTCTCTGTTTGTTTATTTTTCGTTGTTCGAAAAAAAGTTTGTTTTCTGTCTTCGTCTTCGTGATTTCGTTTCTCATTGTGTTTAACGTTTTTTGTGATGTCCTGTACCCATATTTATTTTGGATGACCAGAGAAGTGAAGAAATAAAGCGTGTTCAGATGTCTGAAATAATAAAAAAAAACTTCACATCTATCTACTCAAATACATGTGTGCGTGCGCATAAGTCTGGTTGAGTAAGTGCGTACACACACACACACTCACGCTTGCACGCACACACGCACACACGCACACATGCACACACATATGCACTTTGCATGTACATCCATTTAAAGCATTGTGTTCATGTATGTATATGTGTACATATATGAATACACACACACACACACACACACACACACATATATATAAATACACGCACACACATAGAAATACGTGTGCATACGAATATTTGTGCTTACGCTGTAAATCATCGTTCTTTTCCTACATAATATATTCGACCTATATTAATGACATCATTCTATTGATTAATTTTCTCTGTATTAATAATTAATTAATTGTCTGTGGCAATTAAGTTTTCGAATTAACGATTACAGCTGAAATATACGGCAATAGTTTAAATCGAAACGATATATTTTTTTTCTTTCTCAACTATTCACGTTTTTCTACATTTTCTTCCTACTTTTCGATTCTCTCTTGCATTTCTTCTTTTTCATTTCATATTCCACGCTTTCCTTCCTTCATCATTGCTTTTAGTCCTGGCATTATTACACATACAGAAAAACACAGACATACAGACACACACACACACACACACATACATACATGTACATATATATGTATATATATGCCAAGGGTACATGGCCTACAGCTTGGTGTATTGCACACATGCTTGTCAGATCATATAGAGGGGAAGGCCACACTGCTGCTATATGCTATGACACACATACAAACATACACAGACACATACACACAAACACACGCATGCACACACGCACACACACACACACACACACATACACATACACACAAGGTCACAAACGCATGCGCACATAAGAAAACACAATGGAACAGAATGGAGTGAGTGGAGCAAGAACACACACGAAAACGAAAATTGTCATTGAAGAGGTCACAGATGTGTGACGAAAGATTTCCGGACAACAATGGACATGAGTTAAAATAATAAAATAAGAACGGTAATAAACGAGCGAAGTAAAATATACAGTGCGTGTATTTATTTGTCAAAAGAAAAAAATGACCATGCCGAAATACAACAATATATATATATATGTATATGTATATATGTGTGTGTGTGTGTGTGTGTGTGTGTGTGTGTCAGTGTATGTATGTATGTATACATAAATGTATATGTTATGTATGCATGCACACACATGCGCGCGCGTGTGCGTGTGAGTTTGCTTCTCTTTTCTTTACATACCGTTTCTTTGTCATCTTCCTCATGGCTATCATGGCTCCTCATATGCAATAAAAACAGGTGATCGCTCTTATCTCAGGCCACAACAGAATCTGAACTTATCCTCTTCTTCATTTAATACCTTCCACTTTCCCATGAATGTCTTGATGTCACGTGAATTCTGCAAGTGACGCAATTGCACAAATGTTAACTGTTGTTGCTCGGTCATCTTTAAAACACCAAGTCTGGGGTAGACCTCAATCCACCTTTGATAATGCTGCTTTCAATTATATTCAGTGCATCAAATACTCAAATATGATTGAAATAAGACAGTAAGGAATGATCTTTTAAGGTTAAAGTCATTTACATTGACTTGAAAATTAAGACGTATTTACACTATGATTGCAGAAGTTTGTGAATGCGTGTTAAGGAATAATTTATTTTTATCTTAATATTGGGACAATATCTCTTTCATAACGTTCATCTACCCCAAATCATGGACGAACCTAATTAGATAAGGTATTATATGTACTGATTAGCATATACGCATAAAGGGTGTCTGGGCTAAAACTGACGGTTTGTCTAAAAAGAAAAGAAAATCCTATCCGTCGATAGGAGCATTTTAAAAGTAAAAAAAAAAATATCACCAAGGTTATGGCTGGAAGATAACAGTTTAAAGTAGCCACCATCAACTTCCATGACTCTGAGAAACCAAGAAACTCCTTTCTCATCAACAATCATGTCTTCGATAAAACCTGACCAACAAATCTCATTTCTCCAAAGAGCAAAAAAGTTATTTAATATTTGTGAGACAGACTCAGCATAAGCAATTGGACATACTCTCCAGCAAGCTACTTACCACACAGTCACTCCTGCGCCTATGCGTGCTTATCAAATAAGTCTTTGACATTGACTTAAGATGTAAAAGGTATTCACACTGTGACTATCTGAGTGAGCAAATTCGTGTACATGAATGATTTTTATGCAACATAATACTACGACGGCTCCCATTGGATACATAACTTTCATTTGCCCCAATTGATAAGTATATCTAATTAGATAAGGCATTATGTATACTTTCTAGCACATAATCATATACACACATCCATATATATATATATATATATATATATATATATATATATATATATATATATATAAAGAGCGTCTAAAAATGTGTACACATAACGAAGGATAATGTGATTCGTGTTTATCAAAATGCATTTTATGTTCAAAATTTAAAAGAATCTACAGACAGAATTTAAATGATTTTATGAACGACTGTTTCCAAACGGTTGAACATCCTGGTCGAGTCTGTTCATAACGCAAACCAGTGGATTTGCAAACATCAAGAAACATTCTGTTTCGGTATTTGAGCGCACTCTCGCTTCATGGCTGCCCCCATATATATATATATATATATATATATATATATATATATATATATATATATATATATATATATATATATATATATATATATATATATATATATATATATATATATATATATATATATATATATATATATATATATATATATATATATATATATATATATATATATATATATATATATATATATATATGGCAGTGTGGTAAGTAGCTTGCTTACCAACCACATGGTTCCAGGTTCAGTCCCCCTGCGTAGCACCTTGGGTAAGTGTCTTCTACTATAGCCTCGGGCCGACCAAAGCCTTGTGACTGAATTTGGTAGACGGAAACTGAAAGAAGCCCGTCGTATATATGTATATGTATATATATATATATATATATATATATATATATATATATATATATATATATATGTATGTGTGTTTGTGTGTCTGTGTTTGTCCCCCCCCCCAACATCGCTTGACAACCGATGGTGGTGTGTTTACGTCCCCGTAACTTAGCGGTTCATCAAAAGAGACCGATAGAATAAGTACTAGGTTTACAAAGAATAAGTCCTGAGGTCGATTTGCTCGACTATAGGTGGTGCTCCAGCATGGCCACAGTCAAATGACTGAAACAAGTAAAAGAGTATATATATATATATATATATATATATATATATATATATATATATATATATATATATATATATATATTGATATTGATATAAATACTTAGGTACTTATAACACATACCTATGGACTACTACATGACAATATTGATGCCATTTGCAATATGACAAAAATATTCAGTGACGTAGTTAAGCTATTTTACTAATAGCTGTGTCGCTGGGATGAACAGAGGAGCTAGATCTCCTCCAGTTTGCCCAGTCTTGGACCTCTGTTTTTACCAATATTGCAAATAATATCGCACCAGATACACATATAGCAGCACACAAGGCAAACACGATCTGCCATTCTTCTTGCGTACCGTTTGGGGTGAGAGCTTTTGCAGCCATGGAACTAAGGCAACCTGCCGTTGAGACAAAAGTGTTTGCAATTCCAAATACAATACCAGCATAACTTGGAGCGATGTCATTATTGTTGACAATAACACCACCACTGGAAAAGGATAGAGTTATTCCACTGAGAAACAAAAGCAGAGTTATTACAACGGTTTTGTCACATCTGAGAAATCCTATGACAATCAATAAACTTGCTGAAGCCACCATGGAAAAAGTCTGGAATAAAATTCGAACAGAACGCGTTGAGAGATATTTTTTTGAACGTAAAAAATCTGCAAATCTTCCACATAACGGAAAAGCAATGATTTGTCCAACTGAAGGAGCAGACGACATTAAACCGTTGGACGTTGTATCAACGTTTAAGGCTTCTTTCATATATAAAGGCAGCAACACCATGAAAGATATATTCGTCCAGGAATATGCAAACAAACCAAAGTTTATTGCCCAGACAGCCGGTGATAAGAATAGCCGTTTCCACGGTACATTTTTAACTGCATTTTCACATTTTATTGTCTTTTTTAAGTACGAACGTTCTTCTTCACTAATAGTGGGGTGGACGTCTGGATTATCATAAACAACATAAAACCACACACAACTAAACATGAATGATATTCCACCAAATACATAGAATATGGAACCCCATCCGTTATCAAATCCATAAACACAGAGGTAACCTGATATTGAAAGACCTACAATACTTCCAAGGAGTTGACCTGCAAATGAAAACCCTATCAATATACCTATCTCTTGTGGAGGTCCCCAACGTCCAAATAAGGACTGAATTGCTGGAGGCAACAGCCCCGATACTGCTCCTGTCAATATCCTTAGAACAAGCGTAATGTATCCACTAATCCGAGATAAACTTGGGTGAAGAATGGCCAGAATGGATGCTGAGAGAAGTGAAGCTCCCAGAACTCTTTTCCCACCATATTTATCTGCCAATATGCCGCCCAAAACAGTCACCATATACCCATAGAAGTACCCAGCCAACATATTGGATTGTAGTGAGTTGCTCCATTCAAACTCTCCTTCAAACGTTTGGTTCGTTGAATGATTCTCTAAACCTGAACAATGTTGATCGTTTGTAGTATTGTTAACTTCCTCAGTTGTACGATTGGGTGTTTTCAACATGCATACAAAAGCCATACTTAGATCAACTCTTAAAGTTTGAAGCAGAAGAAAAGCCATACCACAAGCATAGCATAATCTCCATCGACACGAATAATAACGCTTCAGTTCGTTGGTAAATTTCGACATTATTGCGTTTCTTTTTACTGTTTCTTCATAAAGTTGTGCTTGATGTTTGGTGTCCGAAGGTATATTAGTCCATGTGCATTGTAAGTCCAAAATGTTTAAAGGAAAATTAGAGGCCGACAGTGGTCTCCGTTTAACAATTTATTTCTTTTATTTGGTAAAGGTGTGGAACAGCAATTTCTTATCGATATATCCGAATGTCATTAATCAATCACTACAAAGGCAAGAATTGATCATCTTTAGAAGTGATCGCTTTTTTTGTTAGTTATTACTTTCTTGCTTTCCTTGGAAATAGGAATCAATAACTGTGAATTTGCAGAATGGTGACAAATTACAAAGAACACAGATTCTGGAATTTTGTTATATTTTGTAAAGTTTGGGGCAGGAATTAACCCCACTACTTTCAATTCTTTGTCTACTGTAGATATAAATAAAGAAACAGTTGAAGAAATGTGATCACCGATAGGTTATTGATAGATGTGTTTTCATTTCCACTCGGTTCTTTGATGTGTAGAAGAATATTTTGTTGCATAAAATTTCACTGAAGCTACGATGCAGAATGGTAGTAAATTCCTTGAAAGCTGTGTCTGCAATATGATTTGTATTGATTGTTTAATTATAATTTATATCAGTTCAATGTACCAGTGTGGTGGTATTTAGAATATAGTTTCTATTTCGCGTTAAATCATTCCATTTGGTGCATTTAAAATGTGGCCAAAACCGATGATCCGATTTCAGGAAGTATTTGTTCACTGACAAATGTCGGTGGAGAGAATCGGTGAAGTTGCGAAATAAAGGTTTTTGAATGCATCTTTCCGTTTCGTTATGTTCTTCGTTCAGGGAAGAATTAATCGATTGTGGTGCATTCACTGAAATGTAAGAAATCAATAATAAATCATTGAGACCAATATCATGTTTTCTAAAATTGATAACATAGAAAATATTATGAATTTATTTTACTACTTATTTTGAACACTTTTATGTAAACTGTTTAAACAAAAAGCCTCTCTAAACATTTTTTTATCATTGTCAAAGATTCTACCTCTTAACATTTTATGATCATTGTCAAATACTCTATCACTGTATTTTAATACATCTATGTTAACCATTTTTTAACACCACAAAGGCTATACAAAGCCTTACATTTTACTTTCGAAAATATTAAAAAAAAATAAGTGAAACCGGTCAAGTCAATAAACATCTTTAAAAGACCTCTGCATTTTCAAATCCTCTTCCCTATATATTTTCACTCTAGCGGTACCTTCCAATTTTGCTTTCTTGCCTTCGAAACGCGGAGTAGATGGAACAGGGACAACTGAAGAAGGGAAATATTCTTTATGTTGCATGTCTCGTTTCTCTGTTTGTTTATTTCTCGTTGTTTGAAAAAAAAAATTTCGTTTTCTGTCTTCGTCTTTGTGATTTCGTTTCTCATTGTGTTTAACGCTTTTTGTGATGTCCTCTACCCATATATACATGTATGTATACCATATAGATGTAGGTATATATGTACATATATGTATGGATATATGCATATATTTATATATTATTTATGTTATTTTATATATATATATATATATATATATATATATATATATATATATATATATATATATATATATATATATATATGTATATGTATATGTATGTATATATACATATATATATATATATATATATATATATATATATATATATATATATATATATATATATATATACACACACAAACACACACACACACACACACACACACACATATAGCGTGTAACGTTACAGCAAAACTAACTACTAAATCATAAGTTTAACAGATATATGTGTAATTAATTCGTATATAGATTCTCTTTCTCTATCTCTCTCTCTATCTCTATCTCTCACACACCCTACAGAGACATAATGCTGTTATCATAACAGTAATTAAAATATATGATACACAATTCATATATAGCTACTCAAACACGCTGTATTAATGGTCTGTTCTGCGTTTATGGAACGAAAGAATTTTAATGAAGAGAACCGAATGCATTTAGAAAACTCGTGTAAATATATTAGTGACGATTACCATTGAAGTCCTAAGTAATTTGCTCAATTAGTGAATTATACATTTTCAACGGATTGAAATGAAGATATTTACTACTAAATGATAGAGGCAGTCATAACATCGGTTATCATCGGCCACGTATCAGGTAGGGGTAAACATGGGAAAATAATAAAGATTCAGTAAATGTGAATAAGTGTCGTCTTTACAGCGTCAATATTTATGTTTTCCTCCGAACTCTTCTCATTCATCTGTAAAACGAGTTAGAAGTGTGCAAAATCTATTAGATTGGTAATGTGTTATTGGTGATATCAGATTTTTTATCCTAAGGTATTTGGAGGTTACTCTGCTATGATGTTGATAAGCAAGTTAAATGCCTTTTTTTAAAAATCGTATTTTGTCTTACCGGATCATTAAGTGCTAGTTACACCAAATGCAATAGATACATTGAATATTATCGAACAAGGGGTGATCATAGTTCGAACGAAGTCGGTCGCCGGCCAGGCGTTGTACGGATTACATAACGCTAAACGGCAATAAAAACAAACGAAAACAAGAAGAAAAACAACTTTGTATAATGAAGCATCAAATATGAAATATATTACAAGCGTATAAATTTACGTTATAATATCTTGAGAATAAATACATTATAGAGTAATCCCTCACCATATAGCGGTTCCCCTATCACGCACTTGGTACATCGCGAATTTTTCTGGCTGATATACTCGAAGGGATAATTGTTATCACTGGAAACTATTATTAAGTATATATATATATATATATATATATATATATATATATATATATATATATGTATGTATGAATATGTTAATATGTCTGTGAGTGTATGTTTGTGTATACATATAAATATATATATATATATATATATTATTTATATATGTATACATATATGGATATATATACAGTTATATATATACATATATGTATATATATGTATATATATATATATATATATATATATATATATATATATATATATATATATATATATATATATATATATATATATATATATATATATATATATAAAGTGTAGTATATTGCCACTTAAGTGTGGCTGACCCCTAGGGGTGGATGTTACTGTTGCTTTTAGCCCCAGGAGGACATCTCCTCCAGCTGGCTTACCGACACACGACTGTGTCCTGTTTGCCAAGGGAAGTTATCCCTCTCACCATATATATATATATATATATATATATATATATATACACACACATATCGTCTGTGTTTCAGTGTGCGTGAGCTTGTGTGCGTGTGGGTTTGTTCCTCTTTTTTTACTTACCGTTTCTTTGTCATCTTCCTCATGTCTGTCCTAGCTCCTCATACACAATAAAACAGGTAGTCGCTCTTATGTCAGCCTGCAACGGAATCTGAACAAATTCTCTCCTATATTTCGTTCCTTTCACTCTGCCATGACTGCCTTCATGTCATGTGAATCCTCTGGCGACATAATTGCACACGATTTAATTGCTGCCGTTCAGTAATCCTTGGAATACCAAGTTTGTGGTAGACTTCGTCAAAAATTATGAAACGCTGTCTTCTTCAATTATATTGTGTATATGTAATAAATCTACAGTGTCAAGAAATATATGATCCTAAAGTTACTTGAAAACTAAGAATATTCTTTGTGAACACATGTAAAGGAATAAATTATACATATAATTATACTGGGGAATCAGTCGTCTGTTACATTATTTTCATTCAGCCTAAATCATAAAAATACCTAATTAGATAAGGCATTATGTATACTGACTTGCACATGCGCATATACGGTGTTCAGATTAAATTTGACGCTTTGCATAAAGGACAAGAAAATACAATATCCAATCCAAAAATAACAGTAATTTAAAAAATATAAAAAATATCAACTAGATAATGGCTGAGAAATAACATTTTATTAAAAGTTAGCCTTTATTAGCTTTCGTAACAGCCTCAACAGAGCTCCGGAACATGGTGTATGCGTTCCTCATTGTGTCTCTAGGAAGATCTTCAAATACATTATTGATCTTGGTCACCAGCTCGGCCTTGGTGTTGCAGGCAGTGTGGTCCAATGCATCGGATTTAGAATGTAAACATACTCGCTCCAATGTCGATTAATCTGCTATAAAAATGATAAACTTGGGGAGGATAAAAAATGAGTATTTTTGCCGGGCTTGAAGGAAGGTAATTTAGGCCCTTAAAAGAGACCCCCCCCCCCCCCAAAAAAAACCGCTTGACATGTACTGAAAATACCGATAAAAAATAAACTCTCACCTATGTACTACAAGAAGATAATGTTATTACAGAAAATCCTCAACACACACACACACGCACACACACACACACACACACACACACACTCACACACACACACACACACACACACACACACACACACACACACACACACACACACATATATATCTATGTATTACATTAGTTAAACTGTTGTAATTCTATTCATTTCTCTGGGAGTAACAGCTGCTCTGGATCCTTCAGACCTTTCCCAGTCTTGGATTTCTGTTCTCACTAAGATTGCAAATAGTATTGCACCACATAAACATATAGAAGCACACAGAGCAAACACGATCTGCCATTCTTCTTGTGTACCGTTTGGGGTCAAAGCTTTTGTAGATAAGGAACTAATACTACCAGCCATTGAGCAAAAGGTGTTAGCAATTCCATATATAACACCAGCATAACTTGGAGCGAAGTCAATATTGTTGACGATGACACCACCACTAGAAAATGATAGAGTTATACCACTGAGAAACAAGAGGATAGTTATCAGAACGGTTAGATCACATGTCAGAAAGCCTACGCTTATCAGCAGACAAGCTGATGTAACCAAAGAAAAGGTCTGGAATAAAACTCGAACTGAATGAGTTGACACGTATTTCTTTGAACGTATAAAATCTGCAAATCTTCCACACAACGGCAGAGCAATGATTTGTCCAATCGAAGGAGCAGACGACATTAAACCGTTGGATGCTGCTTTAACTTTTAAAGTTTCCTTCATATATAGAGGCAGCAACATCTGGAAACATAAATCCGTCCAGGAATAAGCGAAGAAACCGAAGTTGATTGCCCAGACAGCAGGTGAAAGCAACAGCCGTTTCCATGGTACTTTTTGAACTACCTTTTCACTTATTACAGTTCTCTTTAAGTGAGAACTTTCTTCTTCACTGATAGCGGGATGGGCATCTGGATTATCATAAGCCACATAAAACCATACAGTGCTAAATACTAACGATGATCCACCAAATACATAAAATATAGAACCCCATCCATTGTCAAATCTATAAACACAAAGGTAACCAGATATTGAAAGGCCTACAACACTCCCAAGAATTTGACCAGCATATGTAATCGCAACAAATAAACTTATCTCATCTGGAGGGATCCAACGTCCAAATAAAGAGTAAATCGCAGGAGACAACGGTCCTGATACTGCACCCGTTAATATTCTTAGAATAAGAGTAAAGTAACCACTAATTCGAGATAAACTTGGGTGAAGAATGGTCAAAATCGATGCTGATAAAAGCGAACCTCCTAGAACTCTTTTCCCACCATATTTGTCTGCCAAAATTCCACCCAAAATATTAGTTGCTATATATCCGTAGAAGTATCCAGCCAATATGTTTGATTGTAGAGTACTGCTCCATTCTAATTCCCCTTCATAATTTTGGTTTAGTGAGTGATTATCTAAACCGGAACACTGCTGGTTCACTGTAGTAAACTTAATTTCCTCAGTTGTACGATTGGGAGTTTTCAACATACAAACAAATGCCATACTTAAATCAACTCTTAATGTTTGCATCAGAAGAAAAGCAACTGTACAGGCATAACATAATCTCCATCGACATGAAGAATAACACTTTATACAACGAGTAAATTTCGACATTATTATGCCCTTTCTATTAATTCTCACAATATTTTGCTGGAAGTTAATTGTTTGAAAGTATATCAAACTGTGAGTGGTGTAAATTGTAAAAGTGTAAACGAAGACTAGAAGATAATAATTACAGTTTGAGAACTTATTCCATTGCTTTGTTAATTTTTTTGATTTGTTTAAGACGATTTCATCACATAAAAGCTGTTTTTACAGATTTAGTGCAGTTACATCTCACAGTATATTGGTACACTTTACTATCGATAAACATGAATGCTATTTACCAGTCACTGTAACTGATACAGTTTTATCAATGCAGTCATTGTATTGATAAGCATCAGTTATGATCGTTTGGTAACATATTTAGTCTGTCCTTTGCTTACGAATAAAAGAAAAATGCATCAGTGAAGATAAGAGTGTAATCAAAAAATAAAGTAACTGTGAAGGGAGAGAATTGTGACAGTAAGTTAGAGAGAATACCAATTCAGAGATTCTGTTGGGACAGGAATTAATGCCGCCACTTTCAATTCTTTCTGTGTAAACTGAATGTATAAGGACCTCGCACATGCATAAGAATCTGTTGAAAGGATTGAGGTAACCGACTGGTTATTCAAAGACGGGTGTTCAATTCCAGTTGGCCCCTTTCTTTAATAATATTCTTTCTAAAATCTTGGTGTAGCTGCGATATAGAATGGTAGAAAAGTCTTAGAATGATGGGTCTGCAATGTGGTTTGTGTTTGTTGATATGTTTAATTAAATTTTATATTAATCCTGGATATGTATGGTGGAGCTTACATTGCAGTTCCTTTCTCATGTTGAGTCGTACCATGAAATTTCAGCTTTAAGGAATATTAGTTCAGTGAGAAATGTCGGTGGAAAGAATTGGTGAAGTTGAGAAACAAAGTTCTTCGAATATTTCTATACGCCTCTTTATCTTCTTAATTCTGGCAAGAACCAATCGATTGTAGTACATTAACTGAAATGTAAGAAATCAATAATAAATCATTGAGATCAATATTATATTTTCTTTTCTTGATAACATTAACAATATTATTGATAATTCATACACCTAATGATTATATATCGACCTGATAATGTTATATATTTGTCAGTATTATACAACTGAAGGTCTTTACGTTCTGAGTTCAAATTCTACCGAGGTCGACTTTGCCTTTCATCCTTTCGGGGTCGATAAATTAAGTACCAGTGGCGTACTGGGGTCGATCTAATCGACTAGCCTCCTCCCCCAAAATTTCGGGCCTTGTGCAACGCTTTGGCGGGGATCAAATGTCGTATAAGGGACTCACATGGCATTGTCAATGACTCATTTCAATGATTCTTTCTAGCAACGGCTTTGCTTGTAGACGAGGCTATCATCTCGCCAGCACTTCATGTAGGTACTTAGCTCGCATACTATTCAGCTAATTAAATTAGCATTGATTAAACTCCAGCTGATTAGAAAAGGGGAGCACTTTGCAAATTCATGTTATAATCCAATAGACATATTATATGCTTCACACAATGTATAACAACAACAACAATAATAAACAACAATAATGATTCAAATGAGGAAAAGAGAAATTCAAATTGATGATCGGATCGTTTCAATAAACGAAAACTTTTATTCCATAACACACATATACAAATATGTAATACATTCAACATATGTAACAGAAGATAATTATTGCTCAAACGTAGGAAGAAAAACATAGCAACGGCATGGATTGATTACCAAAAGGCATGATAGTGTGCCACACTCATAGATCCTAGAATGGCTCGAGACGTTTAGGATAGCTGAGAATGTTGTCCACCTCCTAAAAACAGTATTCCAAAATGAAGAACTCTATTAAAATCAGCCCAAGACAAGCTTGTGAAGCCAACATATACACGCACCTATATATTAAGGAAAATATTAAGACCCTTTCAGTGAATTTTGAGATGAAAATAATGACGTAAAAAACTAATGTAGACATAACAGAAAAGTGGACAGCTTATACTGTTGTGCTGTTATTTGTCTCGTTTGGATGATCCGATGAGCTACATCCTTCAGAAGCTGCTCATTCTTGGATTTCTCCTCTTGCCAATATTACATACAATATTGCGCCAAACACACATATACCGGCACACGAGACTAATGCAAACTGCCATTCTTCTTGTGTACCATTGAGGGTTAAAGCTTTTGTAGACAAGGAACTAAAACTTCTAGACATTACGGCAAACGTGTTAGCAATTCCAAATACAACACCAGCATAACTTGGAGCAATGTCATTGTTGTTGACGAGAACACCACCACTGGAAAATGATAAAGTTATACCACTGAGAAATAAAAGGAGAGTTATTTGAATGGTTTGGTAACATCTGAGGAATCCTATGGCAATCAACAGACATGCTGAAGTAACAAGAGAAAATGTTTGGAATGAAACTCGTACAGAACGAGTTGACAGATATTTCTTCGAACGTAAAATATTTGCACATTTTCCACATAATGGCATAGAAATAATTTGTCCAACCGAAGGAGCAGACGACATGAAACCGCTGGAGGCTGAATTGACCTTTAAGGCTTCTTTCATATATAGAGGGAGCAATGTTTCGAAAATTATGAACGTCCAGGAATAAGCGAACAAACCGAAGATGATGGCCCAAATAGCAGGGGAAGAAAGCAGTCGTTTCCAAGGTATTTTTTAAACTAGTCTTTTACTTATTACAGTTCTCTTCAAGGAAGCACGTTCTTCTTCGCTGATAGTGGGATGGACGTCTGGATTATCATAAACAACATAAAACCACACACAACTAAACAATAACGATATCCCACCAAATACATAAAATATAGAACCCCATCCGTTATCAAATCCATAAACACAGAGGTAACCTGACGTTGAAAGACCTACAACAGTGCCTAGAATTTGACTAGCAAATGTAAACCCAATCGATAAACTAATTTCTTGTGGAGGGAACCAACGTGCAAATGAGGAGTGTATTGCTGGGGGAACAACTCCTGATGCTATACCTGTTAATATTCTTAGAACAAGCATATAGTACCCACTAGTTCGCGATAAACTTGGTTGAAGAATGGTCAGAATGGATGCAGAGAGAAATGAACCACCAAGAACTCGTTTACCACCATATTTGTCTGCCAATAAACCACCCAAAGAAGCAGTTGCTAGATAGCCATAGTAGTACCCAGCTAATATGTTTGCTTGTAAGGTGTCGCTCCATTCGAATTCTCCTTCAGAATTTCGAATAACTGAATGACTATTTAAACCAGAACAATGTTGGTTATTTGAAGTAATGTTAACTTCCTCAGTTGTACGATTGGGTGTTTTCAACATGCATACAAAAGCCATGCTTAGATCAACTCTTAAATTTCGACATTATTATGTCCTTCCGACTGAATCTCTCAATGTATATATCGTAAGCCTGAAACTTAAGAGTATATTAAAAAGTGAGTGATGTAAATTGTAAATATTCAAACAAACACTAACAGACAGTTACTGCAGTTTAACAAATTATTCCTTCGATTTGTTTGCCATGATTGATTTCATTATATTAAAAATGCTTATTTTGTCTTTAAATAGTATTTTTTTCATGGGATGAAAATATGCTCATTCAAAATTATGGTTAAGATGTCGTAGTACAGTAATAATTCACAAGATTTTGGTATAATTATTATTGATAAACATGCAAAGCGTTTATCGATTATTGGAAAGATAACCATATGGCAGTTATGGTTAATTTAGTAACTTATTTTGCTTCTCCTTTACTTAGAAATAGAAAATATTACATCACAGCCAGAATACGATAAAACAAAATAACAGTTAAAAGTGTAGAATTGTGACAGTAAGACACCGAGACCGCAAGTTCTAAGGTTATTTTACTATTGTCATGTTCGGGACAGGTGTTATTTCAGACGTTGCCGTGTTCTGTAAGTAAGAGAGGTCACACGTGAGAAACCGTTGAAAGATCTGTAGTAACCGATTAGTTATTGGAAGGTGTATGTTCAATCCCACTTGGCTCTTTGATTTGTTTAATAACATTCTCTGTAAAATCCCAGTGTAGTTGCGATATAGAATGCTCCGTTTGCAAAAGGATTTGCATTCTTTGACCTGCTTAATTATATTTTATATTAGTTTAATGTACCTGTATAGAGGCGTTTACAATGTAGTTTCCATTTCAGGATGAGTCGTTCCCATGTAATTCAATCCTTGTATATAAAATCTGGTTGAAACTGAAGATCCATCTTGAGGCAATGGTAGTTCAATGACAAATGACAGTAGACAGAATTGGTAGAGTTGTGAAATAAAGTTCTTTGAGTATTTCTTTACAACTCTTTATATTCTTGGTTCAGGCAAAAATTTATCGACTGTGGTGCATCTCTGAAATCTAAGAAATCAATAGTAAATCATTGAAATAAATTTTATGCGTTCTGAAATTAATAATATCATTGATAATTTATACACTTGAGGATATTATGTACACCTGATAATATCAAATAACTGATAATATCATGCATCTAGCGATGTTATATACCTAATAATTTTTGATAGCACTAGGCAACAAAGATTTTATTACAGAAGACCTAGCTAATTTCGGTTTGCTGACTTCAAATCTAAGACTAGATTTTTTCTGTCATATCTAGATTTTATATAGAATATAAATCACGTTGTAAAATTTCCTATAACTCCCAGATTTTGGTTTTAATCGGCTTAACGCTAATAATATGAAACTTGCTTTTTAAGGTTAAAGTAATTTTTGTTTGCCCACTATATTAGTGGCCTGATGGAATGGATTGGCTTTCGCTAAGATCCAAACGAATGAACACTGTTCATTGATTCTAGTACAGCTAACCTTAAAGCTGTATTACTGCACAACATCAATGAAAAACCTTCGTCTCTGTTCACTAATTATTTAAGTACTAGCGGGACCCGCGAATATTTCACAGAATTAATGGTAAACTTATTGGGTTATTTTTAAAAACCTGAACGCGTAACCTGTGTTTTGTCTGTATGAAAAGATAGTCGCTCATCTGCTAATCATTGAAAAGGGAAATTGGAATACGTTGATTACTTAATGCACTTTATATATACACTTTATATACTTTATGCACAACTTTATAGATTTAATACACAGCACTCATAAAATAAATATTCATTCTTATTTTTCCATTTCCCCCATAAACAAAAGAAAATCCCGTACATATGATACAACCTGTAGTTAAACTGAATATATTTGCCATGTAAATAAGCGTGAATATTTCACGGAATTGTACGTGGGTGCGAGAGAGAGAGAGAGATAGATAGAGAGAGGGGGGGAGGGAGAGAGAGAGAGGGAGGGAGAGAGAGAGATATGCCTTGGTGTGTGTGATTGTGTAAGTGTGTGTGTGAATAGGAGCGAGTGACTGACATCCTCACAAACACTATGAAATAGAGAAGTCAGCTAACAACATATTGTCTTCGAAGACTTGTGTGAGGGGTCCCAACCCCAAAATAAGCAAAATACCTGAAAAAAGTGCACGCCATTGATATGTGTCTTTAATTTTCAATAACGTGCAATGTTATTAAAAAACATTTATATATTTCAAGCATATATTTGTACGACAGTGCGTCACGAAAACTATATATATAATTTGACAGAAAACAACAGACGAAGACAAACAGATGCATTAGTTTAACTTAACGCTCGGGAAAAATGAAGAAGTCTTTTACGTTTCGAGCCTACGCTCTTCGACAGAAAGGAATAAGAGGGAAAAAAATGGAGAGAGAATGACAAAAATAGGTTTGAGAAAAACTGTGCATATATATATATATATATATATCAATGTAAGACCCAAGAGTTGAAGTGTAGGAAGAAAGTGGTTTATTGATCGTGTGTGTGCGTGTGTATGTGGATTTTCCCCCGTATTTTAGCATGGTAAGCTGAAAAAAAAAATTTTATCTTTCACGGTAGGCAGCCAGTGTTGCCAGGTATGCGAATAAAATGCAAGAGTTAAGGAAGGGAGCAGATGATATCCGGGCCACATATATTTCATAGCGAGTGGAACCTCGGATGTGGTAAAAATCCAAGCGAGATGTATACTACAGGCTACTCTTCAGGCCAATGGCATCTTGATTAAATGAAGTTTACATTGTCGTAAGGAGGTACATGTCAACACACGGACGCATCTATTAGTCGCTGTGAAGATCGAACCCTCCGTGTGTTGACATGCGTCGCCTTGCGACAATGTAAACTTCATTTAATCAAAATATCCTTGGCATGCTTGGTTATTTACCACTTCCGAGGTTTCCGCTCGCTCGCTATGAAACATGTAGGCCGGATATTATCTATTCCATTCCTTAACTCTTATATATATATATATATATATATATATATATATATATATATATATATATATATATATATATATATATATATATATATCAGTAGCTGTATATATGTTTCTCTACACTTACCGATTCTTTGTTAACTTCTTCATAGTTATCCCGTGCGTGCTCTGCAATAAAGACTGTGTTCGCTGTTAACCCGGGTTAAGGCGGAATCTTAAGATATTCTATTATTTAGTTCCAATTCTCGACATGTAAATGTATTTCGGGTGTTAGGGTATATAAACTTCCGATGTATAATGAGGTATACAACTTGCACAAGCTCTTATTGCTAACGGTCTTTCATAAAAGATTTAAACAATCTTCATGTAGATATTAGCGTTGAATCTTTCATGTCTATTGACATAAACGGAGGGCAATATACTGTTCGTGTGGGAGGTTGTGCATAGGTTCAAGATTATATAGGAACATCGAACGGAACTAATTTTTAATGAAAACATATCGCTATATTAATTTTACTTTACATTAATCGCTCAAATTGCCTGACTTGAACTTTTTTGTGTCAACTTATTAACATACCCATATGTGTGTGTGTGTATATTCAATTTTATATTCATCCAGGATGCAAAATACGAGAAATCAGAACGTGAGAAAGCTGACTTCAAATGACTTACAAATCATAATGCTGATAGTTTAAAGAAACAGAAAGTGCAAACGGTCTTAAAAGGTATTTATTTATGAATTTTGAATGAGTGCTTATTATAACGTTTATTTTTATTGTGACACGCCAGAATAACGAAGGAAGCGGAATATGGCGAGAATATTTACTGACAAAATAAGACAAATAAATCATTATAATAATAATAATAATAAAAAAGGGTTTTGCAATGAACGACTTCGAATGCATAATTAAACATTTTTGTCTATTGAATGCATCTGTTTAGTTCACTTAATAGTTTTAATAGTTTTAATACAATTATAGATATATCGAATGTTTAAAGTACCGGATCTTTTATGTCGGTGTTATGATGCAAAGAAGCGGAACTGAACGGAAATGTACGAGTCTCGAAATTGAAGTTATCTTAATCGTTTGGTGCGTTTATGCCTGCTTCAAGATAATACATTCCCACTTGCACCAATCTTTTTTTTGAGCTATGTTGGTAGTTGAGTGTTGATACTTCCAAGTGTGCAAATTACTGTTGGTATCACGTCTACTCTCCTCATTGACCAAAACCTTCGTATTTCTCACTTCAAATCGTCATAGTTGTTTTATTTTTCTTCTTTTTTTGATCTTGTTGAGACGAGGCATGCTATGTCGATTATCATGCATGTTCTTTATTTTTCTTTCTTTCTTTTTCTTTCTTTATTTCTTTCTTTCTTTCTTTCTTTCTTTCCTTCTTTCTTTCTTTCTTTCTTTCTTTCTTTCTTTCCTTCTTTCTTTCTTTCTTTCTTTCTTTCTTTCTTTCTTTCTTTCTTTCTTTCTTTCTTTCTTTCTTCTTCTTTTTCTTCATTATTATTATTATTATCAATTTTTACTACTACTACTACTACTACTAATTGTTTTTTTCAGTTAGACATACAGTTCGAAATTTAAACGAAATGTGTTTGTTTAGTCGACGGGATTTTTGCTCAAAACATAAAGAGCTGTTCAACTCTGAATAATGACGAAAACAACAACAACAACAACAACAACAACAACAACAACAACAACAACAACAACAACAACAACAACAACAACATTTTCTTTTATTATTGCCACAAGGTCCCTTTGATGTATACATATATAAACAGGTGTGATTTGCAATTATGAGACATAAACAAAATAGATACAAAAAGAGCAGGTGAGGGTCAAAGGCTTTATACAGTAAAAAGTTGGGCCCGTTGCAACATATGATATGAATTAATCACAATACAAAGATAACTATATAAAGCACAGAATAAGGGCATAAGTAAAAATTATAAACAAACAAGACTTTGCAATTTTTGCTAAGCATCAAACCAGCTTCTTATTTCCTCATCTGTCTCCGTCTCAGTACATCTGAACCATATATACATATCAGTGTATATATGTATATGTCAAAGAAAATATGAACGCATAGCAATGAATTACACCAGGAAAATATTAGTGTCACGAAGAATCTAGCAAAGAAAAAAAATGTAAACTAGTTAGACTATTTTATTTGTATTTGTGTCACTGGGATAAACGGATGCTCTAGATCTCTCAGAGGTTGCCCAGTCTTCGATCTCTGTTCTTGCCAATATTGCAAATAATATCGCACCAGATACACATATAGCGGCACATAAGGCAAACACGATCTGCCATTCTTCTTGCGTACCGTTTGGAGTTAAAGCTTTTGTAGTTAAGGAACTGATACTGCCCGACGTTGAGGCAAAAGTGTTCGCGATTCCATATATAATACCAGCGTAACTTGGAGCTATGTCACTGTTGTTGAGAACACCACCACTGACAAATGATATTGTTATACCACTGAGAAATAGAAGGAGAGTTATTAGAATGGTTTGGTCACATCTGAGGAATCCTATGGCAATCAGCAGACTTGCTGAAACAACCATAGCAAAGGTTTGAAATAAAACACGAACAGAACGTTTTGACAGATATTTCTTTGAAAGTAAAATATCTGCAAATTTTCCACCTAAGGGCAAAGCAATAATTTGTCCAACTGAAGGAGCAGACGACATTAAACCGTTAGATGTTGTATTCACATTTAAGGCTTCTTTCATGTATAGAGGTAGCAGTATCTGGAAACATAAATCCGACCAGCAATAAGCGAACAAACCGAAGTTGATGGCCCAAACTGCAGGTGAAAACAACAATCTCTGCAAAGGCACTTTTTTGACCACATTTTCACTTGTTATTGTTCTGTTTAAATAAGACCTTTCTTCTTTGCTGATACTTGGGTGGACATCTGGATTATCATAAACCACATAAAACCACAGACAACAAAACACCAACGATATTCCACCGAATATATAAAATATAGAACCCCATCCGTTATCAAATCCATAAATACAAAGGAAACCCAATATTGAAAGACCTAAAATACTTCCCAAAATTTGTCCAGC
>NC_142952.1:2551682-2606682 GCF_046866305.1 Octopus bimaculoides
AAATGTATTGGTAAATCCGTATAAAACTCCAGCATATCTGGGAGCAACGTCGATATGGTTTACCAGGAAGCCACCAGAATAAAATGCAGTCGTCACGCCGGAGAAGAATAAAAGAATTCCTATTAAAATAGTTTGATCACATTCCAGAAATCCGATGGCAACAAGTAGAGATGCTGAACCAATAAAAGAGATAGACTGGAATATTACTCGGACTGAACGAGTTGACAGATAATTCTTGGAAAGTATAACATCTGCAAGTTTTCCTGATAATGGTAAAAATATGAATTGTCCTAACGACGGAGTTGAAGACATTAAACCATTCGCCGAAGGATGAATGTTTAATACTTCTTTCATATATAATGGTATCAACATCTGGAAGACCGTATTTGTCCAGCTGGTAATCATATGGGCGACAGTAATGGCCCAAATAGCGGAAGAAGATAGTATTTTCCTCCAAGGTACATTTTTTACTTCACTCTTATCTTTTCTGTTTTTATTTAAGTAAGTACGTTCTTCTTCGCTGATGGTAGGGTGGTCGTCTGGATTATCGTAAACAACATAAAACCACACACAACTAAACAGCAACGTTGTTCCACCGAATAAGTAAAATATAGAACCCCATCCATTGTCAAATCCATATTCACAAAGGTAACCTGAGATCGACATGCATACAATAGTTCCTAAGGTTTGACCAGAAAAGGAAAACGCAACTAATGAGCTTCTCTCTTCGGGTGGTGCCCAACGTCCCCATAACGACTGGATTGATGGTGCCATAGGTCCTAAAACCAAACCCGTTAATATCCTTAAAACAAGGGTAAAGTATCCGCTTATTCGAGACAAACTAGGGTGGAGCAGAGCCAAAATAGATGCCGAGATAATGGAAAAACCCATAACATTTTTACCGCCATACTTGTCGGCTAATATACCACCAAGTATATTAGTCACGGTATATCCATAAAAATACCCAACCAACATGTGGGACTGTAAAGAGTTATTCCATTCGAACTCGCCTTCAAATGTTTTATCTGGTAACTGATTCTCCGACTCTGGACATTCTTCCTTTATTCCAGTATGATTAACTTCTTGAAATGAACTGTTGGTTGTTTTCAACATACAAACAAAGGCGATAGCGAGGTCAACTCTTAATGTGTGTAACAGGAGAACGGTCATGAAAGTAACATAGCATAATACCCAAGGATACGACCAATAATGCTTAATAAATCCGTTAATTTTCATCGTCTAAAAATTTATGATCAGTTGAAATATAAAAAAAATAACAGAGATTAATGTATGCACGTACAAACGTACGTGTACGTGTGTATATATAAGATGCGTGTGATTGTGAAATAATGGCTTTTGAATCCTCTGCTCTCTGCGTTTTCATTAAATATAACCTATTTGGTGAGTTTTGTGAGACATCTTTGCGACTGGTTCTTGGAGAGAATGACACGTAAAATCTACGTTTCCATTTCGTGGTTTCATTGGACAAGTTATAAATTGGTTTAATGAGAAATTATTTGCTAGTTCAAGCGTGAATGTTTGTTATACATCTCTCTCCGTGGGGAATAATTTATCAGCGCCAATTGTTATTTTCTCTTTATGGCATTTCGCGTGGTTGGTAATACTTGAATTTAACTAGTAACCTGTTAAAAAATATAAAATGAAAAGAATATGTACGTCATATTTGGCATAAATATTTATAAGACAAACATTGCTCCAGTTGTTAATGAAGGGGCGTGTCACTGATGAATGAATCTCCACTAAAGTTTAATGAATACTAAACTTATTTGAATGGGAAATTCGGAGGCAATAAATTCCAGGCTTGATTCGATACTGTGCTACAGTATGACCAATTCTAATTTCTCTGTGTTAACTCATCGCCGTCCTTATTATAATCAGAGACAATACCTTCAGTACGACTAGTGTAGAAAAGACTATTCAAGTATTTATTATCAAGCAGTGTGTCTGTTGGGGAATTCAACTTTTAATTTTTTTGATAAAGATAAATGAGTATTGTACATGCTTTCTTTTTTTATAACTGTATACCTAGTTTTGCACCACCCCTGTATGTGTAATATACAGGGGTGGGTGCCCTGTAGGGCTTTTCATTAGCAGAACGCACACTTTGCGGTAATATACTCCGGCTACATTCTTGCTGCTCATAATCAACATTACTGGATTCCTGCAATTGATATGCATGCATGTATGTACGTATCATCCATCCATCCGTCCGTCCGTCCGTCCGTCCGTCCGTCCGTCCGTCCGTCCGTCCGTCCGTCCGTCCGTCCGTCCGTCCGTCCGTCCGTCTGTCTGCCAGTCTGTCTGTCTGTCTATCTGTCTGCATGCACACACACACACACACACACACATATCTGGATTGGCAAGAGCTGCAGTTAAGTTCTGATCTTTTTGGATCTTAAAATGTCTTTTGAGGCCTCTGTTATATATATATATCTAGATGTATATGTGTAAATATATACATACGTATATATATATATATATATATATATATATATATATAAGAAATAAGGGCAGGGAATCGTCAATTAATAATAGAATTAATAATTAACAATTTTGCCAAGTAGTTCAGTATGAAAAAAACCTTTATCGGTAAGACCATTTATCATCATAAATATACAGGGATTAGCAATTGAGTTGCTTCTCCAACATACTGAAAATTTAGAAATAGCAGTCAAAGAACTACTGATTCTAAACTACAAATTTTTCTCTAAAACGGATGGCGATATTTATGGCACACATAGAACAAAAAAACCGGAGGGAAAAGCATAAACAAAACAAGTCTTTAGTTAATTGGGTACGAATCGTTTCATGGTTAAGTGAATGAAAATTTCACTATTCCAATCTTCAGCCCATATATATATATATATGAATGTGCGTGTGTGTGAGTGTGCATGCGTGTAATATTATACTGAAGCCCGTCATATTAGATAAATGATACTCGGGAAAAGAGAGACGAAATGGTCATGCTGGAATGCTTCTATTGAATTAAGGTCTTTCCTGATTGAAGAAGAACATTTAGAATGACAGTATCCACAACAACAGAATTTACGTCTTCAATCACAATTTTCAGTCAACGTTTCTTCAAAATGAGATGAAAATTGTCGAATATTATCGAAATCCCTTTGCCGGGATTTCTGCTGAACAATATTACTAATAAATAGAGAGAGAGATACACACAATTAAGAGGGAAAGAGAGAGAGAGGGGGGAGAGAGAGAGAGAGGGAGAGAGAGAGAGAGTGGGAGAGAGAGAGAGGGGGGAGATAGAGACAGAAAGAGAGAAAGTAACAATAGTATGTTTGAGTAATATAACAGTGGATTCAATACTGTACGTACCTTAACTGGGAGATTGCTAAACATACTAAATGCTCTCATGCGATGTGCGTACTTTACGGGGTTAGCAAGTCTTATGTACGCAAATCAACGAGTCTAGGGAGAGAGAGAGAGAGAGAGAGAGAAACAGTTAGACAAACAGATAAGCAGGCAGTTACTGTGTAATATATATATATATATATATACATACACACACACACACACACACACACACACACACACACACACACACACACACATATATATGTATATACATACATACATACATACATACATACACATATATATCATATATGTAAGCATGAAAGTTTATATGTAATTACACAGGTTATACATATATGTTTCTAGTGTATTCCCCCCCCCCCCCCCCCCCAACCAACTTCTATAATTGAACTTTAACCAAGATAAGGATCAACAACGTTCAAAAGATCACACGTAACTACGCAGAAACGCATCAGTCCCACAAAACGATGGCATCATTCATGGTCGAATAGGTTTTCACACACACATATATAATATTATATTATATGTATATATATGTATGTGTATGTATGTATGTATGTATGTGTGTGAGTCTTTGTGTTACGATTTAATCTTTCTGATATGAACAGCTGTGGTAGTTGTCTGATTCGATTGAGCAAACGTTTGACCACAGCCGTTCAAGTATTGGTGATCTACCCATCTTTCATTCAATCATATCTTACTCTATCTGGACTATATACTGTCTAACATGCATTTTGTTTTTGTAAAACAGTAGGGAATAGTTTTTAGAGAAACTTTCCGTTTGCAATTTCTGGCGTAATTTTGAATCTCACGTGTTGGTCCATGTTTGTTAAAATCTCGACAGATTTCGCACCATATCTTTTGTATGATTAAACGTGTTGATCATATAAAGCAAAGGTCACTATTTTGGTGTTTCACTGTCTTTTACCTACGCAACAACTTAATAATAGGGGTGAAAACAAGCTTAGTAAATAAGGACTGATTTGAATTGCTGATAAGACATGTATTTCTTTGAATATCTGAATAGAAATACTGATTACGTATGTTGAGATTAGTGGCTTATTAACTGTCGTGTGGTAAACAGAAATACAGAGTACAGTTTTGAGACATTCATTAATTTCAAAGACGTACAAAATTCTAATGTTCTTCAATGTAGGAACCTCTAACTTCAATGCAAATTGTAGCGTTCCAGCCATTACGTGAAGGATCCTCTAAAGTGAAGGTGCCACGAACTTGGACTGAACCCGCAACCATGTGGTTGAGAAGCAAGCTTCTTATCACACAACCACGCCTGTTTGTGTGTGTGTGTGTTTGAAAGTATGTGTGTGTAGGCGTATGTGCATGCAGGCGTGTGTGTGCGTGCGCCTGCTTTAAAACACCGATTTATTTATAGCCTTATGGCAGCTCGTCTTACAATGGCTCTTACAACCGGCTTTTATCTAAAACGAGGTCACTGGGTGACATATATTCATTCCGTGCCATAATATTGACGTTGTCTGCGACAAGGCTGTCAGGGCGTGAGTGTGCGCGCGCGAGCATTTGTGTGTGTGTGTATGTGGACCGCGGATGTTGTTTGAGTGTTGGTGAATGTGTGTCTATAAGTATGTGTGTTGTGTTGGTGTGTTTGCCTGTGTGAGCGTTTAAGTTGCGAGTGTGGATGAGTGGGTGGTTGTAAATATGTCTGCTCCGCGTGCGTGTGTACGTAGTACAAATGCATCTGTACGTACGTAACGTGTATATGTATGTATGTATGTATGTATGTATATATGTACGTATGTATGTACCTATCGATTTATCTGTCTGTCTGTCTGTCTGCCTACCTGTCTATATGTCTGTCTGTCTGTCTATTTATCTGCCTATCTATCAGACTTTCTGTCTGTCTATGCTTGTATGTATGCATGCACGTATATATGTATGTATATATCTCTCTCTCTATGTATGTATGTATGTATGTATGTATGTATGTATGTATGTATGTAATCTATCTATCTATCTATCTATCTATCTATCTATCTATCTATCTATCTATCTATCTATCTATCTGTCTGTATATCAAACTTTCTGTCTGTCTATGTACGTATATAATGCCACAAACAATCGAAATCACTGAAAAAGAAACTCACAAAGGCAAAATTATGTTCTATAATAACGGACGCAAAAGTGAAGAAATGTGGTCGACCAAGTTGTGCAACATGCCCAAACCTTCTAGAAGGATCAGAATTCCTTTTCAAAGAGGAACAAAAATTCAAAATCAAATTTGACTTTACTTGTGCCTCAGAAAACCTGATTTATGTTATAATATGCTCGGGCTGCCACCAAAACTACATAGGGTCCACGGGATTATCGCTTAGACGCAGATGCACTCTGCACCGACAGCAGATTGCATTCCTAGAATACAGAATGATTCCCTTTAGTGAACACATTGAGAAATGCGCAAAGCAACTGATACCGCAATTTGTAATCTTTCAATTTTATCAATGTACCATTGGAACACCAACACAGGTTAGATTAAATAAGGAAACCTAGTATATTGAAAAATATAAGCCAAAACTTAACCATTTCTAGCAATTTTAAATAAGGAAACTTACCTCACTGAAAAAAAAAAAAACTTAACTACTTCTAACATTCTATTATTTCTAAACCAAATCATGTTAAATTAATAGTCATTCCCAACATTTTTGATTATCTCCCTTATACCGAAAAAATCCCAGATTGCCTTCCCCTGTCTGGAACTCTCATTCTTCACTTCATAGCGAAGAGATGACAGAATATCGATAAAGAAGTTTGAGAAATTTGAAAAGAAAATGTGAAACCGGTTATTTCTCCCAAAACAATGTTACTTTACACAAAATTGGAGGTTCGGCAAAAGAGAACGATAGAGTAAGTACTGTGCTTACAAAGAATAAATCCTGGGGTTGATTTGTTCGACTAAAGGCGGTGCTTCAGCATGGCCGCAGTCAAATGACTGAAGCAACTAAAAGAATAAAAGATTATATATATATATATATATATATATATATATATATATATATATATATATATATATATATATATATATATGCATATACATATAAAAGCAAAAAAAAAAAGCAAAAACCACCTCAAAATAATAAAACAAAAGAAAGACTCTGAACGGTTGTCTCCCCTTAGCAAACTCTCATTCCCTCCGCCTCTTTCTCTCAAAGCGACCGCAGATGGCAGCACACTGACAGTTGCTAATCAAATTTCTCCTGATTACCCCATAAACTTGCTAGCATCCGCTATGCGGGGCTTGCAACTGGTAGCACTTGCGTCTGCAACTTGTTTGCCAAAATTCTATACATATACGGTTTTTGCATCAAGCAACGTAGCTAGATAGAAACATCTTTATTAGAGATGAAAATAGTGAACGGGTGTGGCGAAGTAAAGCGAGCATGTGTGTGTATATATATATATATATATATATATATATATATAAAAGTAGTTGTATACTGTCAACTTAACGTGACAGTCCCAATAAGGGAATATACTACTGCTGTTTAGCCCTAGGAAGCCAGACCGCTTCCTAGGGCTAAACAGCAGTAGTATATTCCCTTATTGGGACTGTCACGTTAAGTTGACAGTATACAACTACTTTTTCGCGTCACTACTGCTTAAGTCTCACTGAGAGATTTAGAAATTTGTTATTTCTAATATATATATATATATATATATATATATATATATATATATTTATATATACACACACATACACACAAGTATATGGCATGTACACACGTTTTACTTAGTCACGCTCTCCTCATTCAATGTAGTTTTCTGTGTTACTAACATGTGACGTGTTACTCATATACGTTGTACTACGCAAAATTCACTGACCGGGACTTGTTTTTCACGGCAGTTACTTATGAAAAACTTACAGTGCATAGCGACCCGGGAATGGCACCGAGTGGTACGTTATCCATTTACTGAAGTGTACTATCGTCCTAACCTTTATCTCTCTCGCTTTTTCTTACCCATTCCGATCTTTCTCTCTCTCTCTGTCCCTCTTCTTCTCCAACTTGAGTGAACCTCTCTCTGTCTGTCTGTCTCTCTAGTATTAATACTGTTTGTTGCGACACTCCTTTTGACAGGGGAACGTTTGTTAGAAAACGCTTGAAGTTATAAAATATGTTGTGTTTCTAAAATCACAGCGGCTTTAATCAAACAGAGCCCATGATCGAAAGCGTTCCACTCACGACCACTTCGTCTTTTATTTATTTATTTATTTATTTATTTCAAATATTATTAATCTAATAATAAACTGCAGTTCAGACAGATGCTTTCGTCAACGTACGAGTGTGGTCTTCGTAAAGAAAATGAAAAATTTTGTTGAAAGTACCACAAGGGTGGGGGTTCACGGTACAATGTAACCCGGGGTTATTACAAAATCGTAATTCGGCTCTGGCAGTTTAAACGTAATCTATCTTACAAGTCCCCTTTTTTTATGACAATAAGATGGGATTTCATGGAGATTTGACTGTTTTCTCGGATGCTGAGCAACAACGTAGTGTTTCCACTGTTTGTTCATATAACATCTGTTCATATATATTCACATGTTTGTATGTATATATGCATATACACACGCACATATATGTATATGTATTTATATATGTATATGCGTGTGTGTGTATATATATTAATATTTAGCATATATATATATTACAAATAAAAGGGTAAAGGATTATCAATTTATTAATTTATTAATAAATTAATAATTAATAATTTTTACCAAGCCCTTCGGTATGTAAATACCATTATCGGCGAGGAACTTATTTAAAAGTTCTTATACATTTATAAACATAATTAAGGGATCAGCAACAGTTGCTTCACCACATACCGAAGTTCAGAAATAGCAGCTAAAGTGCTGAAACTCCAACAGATAGCAATACTTGTAACTCACAAAGGCAAAACAAAAAGAAAAATAACGAACCTAACCAGTACTAGTTAATCATAGACGCGTTTCCTCATCAGTATGATATTCCAGTTGCAGATTCGGTATGCGGTGAAGCAACTGTTGCTGATCCCTTAATTATGTTTATATATATGTGTGTATATATATATATATATATACACTTTCACGCATAAATACATTATAATGCGAACATACACACGCTTACATGCGTACCTATGTAAAACATGTGTGTGGGGAAGGCGAGAGAGAGAGAAAGCTGAAAGGAGAATCTATCCACGTGTCTGTTTATTTAGTTGGGTAACTGCTGCCAGGGTAATTATTTAATTGAAGTTCCGTGGTGATCAAGCAGAACCATGATCAAAACCTTTCCAGCTGTTACCATTTTACTTTTGTTTCAATGCGCAGACACTACAATACTAATTGATCCAACATATGTTCCTGAAGATGCGAACTGTAAGAAATTTAGTTGTTATTTCTAGCAAGTCAAACTCTCACATAGCAGCTCTGTCGTAGGCCTTTAGTGTATAATTTCCGAGGCGTTTACTACTCTCGGTGTTTACAAATGTTCTATTCAGTTTGCGCGTCGGATAAAATGCTTGGCAACGTTTCTTCCGGCTCTTTAAATTCTAAGTTCAAATGTAGTCGAGGTTGATTTTGCCTTTCATCCTTTAGGGGCCGGTAAAATAAGTACCAGTTGAACACCGGGGTCGATGTAATCGACTAAACCACTTTCAGATATTGCTGGCCTTGTGTCACAATTTTAAGTTATCATTTCTGTTGCTCTTTACGTCCTGAGTTCAAATCTCACCCCAGTCAACTCTGTGTTTCATCACTCGATAAAATAAAATACCAGTCGAGTATTAACCTAGATGTTGTTGACAACCCATTTCCCTCAGAAATTGCTGATGCTTGTACAGAAATTAGGAGCACTTATTCTCTTAGTTGTTAATCATAGAATAATTAGCTGTTTATTATACCATGAAATAATTGCGTACCCAGCGGTATTTCGTCTGCCGTTACGTTCTGAGTTCAAATTCCGCCGAGGTCGACTTTGCCTTTCATCCTTTCGGGATCGATAAATTAAGTACCAGTTGCTTACTGAGGTCGATCTGATCGACTGGCCCCCTCCCCCAAAATTTCGGGTCTTGTGCCTGGAGTAGAAAAGTATATGCCAACAAAACGGATTTTTGGGCGGAAATTTTCAATATATTCTTTTCTACATTAGGCACAAGGCCCGTAATTTTGGGGGAGGGGGGGGGATCGATTAGATCGACCACAGTACGCAACTGGTACTTAATTTATCGACCTCAAAAGGATGAAAGGCAAAGCCGACCTCAGCGGAATTTGAACTCAGAACGTAAAGATAGACGAAATACCGCTCAGCATTTCACCATTAGGTTATGTTCTGCACAAAAAGAAGACTATCAGGTGCAGCGTGACTGTATGGTAAGTAGCTTGCTTCCCAGCCATGTGGTTCCGGGTTCAGTTCCACTGCGTGGCACCTTGGGCAAGTGTCTTCTGCTATAGCTTCGGATCGACGAAAGCCTTGTGAGTGGATTTGGTAGACGGAAACTGAAAGAAGCCCGACGTAATTAGTGACCAGACATAGGCTATTTGGATGCAATAAGAATATACTGACAGGAAAATATTAATTCATCCAACACACGTATCCACATCAAGAATCTTGCACACGAAATACACATACGAAATAAAATATTAATTATTTTACATTCAAGATTTGCAGAGATGTTGCTTTCAGGATTATGACGTCACACGTCATAACGCCGGTTGTCAATAGTTGCAGAAATACGCAAAAGGATTGTAAAACTAGAATGCTCTGCTATTTCACTGGGTGTTGATGTGCTGTATGTTCTGTGCAGGAAGTGTACTTTGTGCGTTGTGCTTTTCAATAGAAAGTCCCTTGACTAGGAGGATGTGGGTTGTATCTAGAACCGATGCTTTTGGACTGTGTAGAATTGTAAACCCAAGCATCCAGGTATGTTAATTTTTGCTTTGTCTATTTTTCTATAACATAAATAGATTAGCAGCATTTCGCCCGTCTCTCCGTTCTGCGTTCAAATTCCACGGTGGTCGACTTTGCCTTTCATCTTTTCGGGGTCGATAAATTAAGAACCAGTCCTTTGTCTATTTTTCTATAACATAAATAGATTAGCAGCATTTCGCCCGTCTCTCCGTTCTGCGTTCAAATTCCACGGTGGTCGACTTTGCCTTTCATCTTTTCGGGGTCGATAAATTAAGAACCAGTCAAGTACTGAGGGGGTCAATGTAATCGACTATCCCCCTCCCCACAAATTCCAATCCTTGAAGTAGAAAGGATTATTATTGAGCAGGCGGAATTGTTAGCACGCCCCTTGCTCCCTTCTGATTAAAAATTCTCACCGAGGTCGACTTTGCCTTTCATCCTTTCGGGATCAATAAATTAAGTACCAGTCATCTACTGGAGTTGATGTAATAGTAGAAAGGATTCTTATTATTGAGCTGGCAGAATAGTTAGTTGTGTATATATTTTCTGATTACAGGTAAATAGCATTATGATGTACCTCGTCCAGCAAAGATGCTATATTCTCAATGCAGATTACTGAATATATACAAGGTACATTCCAGGCGCTTTGAAACTTTTTCAGGTGAGACATTTATTAATTTTAAAAAAGTACAAAACTCTTATCACCTTCAAAGTAAGATTCTCTGACATCTGTGCATTTGTTTTAGTACTCCAGCTTCTTTGTAAAGGTTCCATGGAAGGCTTTGAAGTGAAGGTGGCCAGTACCTTTGTAACAACCTCCTTCATCTTCGCAGTGTTTTCAAATCGATTGTCCTTGAAGTTCTGTTTCAGCTTGAAGAACAACCAAAAGTCACACGAAAGAAAGTCTGAGAAGTGTGGAGGGGGAGGGACCATTTTGATGCCCATCTCTATCAAGTTGTTGGTTACCAGGATGGAATTGTGGGCTTCTGCATTGTCCTGTCGTAGGTGCCACCAACCCGAGTGGAAGAACTCAGGCCTTTGCGACGAACTCTCATCTTGAATTTGCTCAAAAAGTCCACAAAGCGCTCTTTGCTGACCATCTGGCCAGAGGGAACCCAGTGGATGTAAATGAGTCCCTTGCTGGGTACTCGGTCTCTTGGCCTCTTAATTATAGTTGTAGACCCAGCTTTCTCACACGTCTCCAGAAGCTCAACTACTTTTGGATTGAATGTAATGAACTCAACCATCTCTCTGGTATCACGAACGTGTCTTTCTTCTGTTCGTCACAGAACACCCTGTGAACAAAATTAGCGAAAAGTTTGTTGTGCATATCCAGGTATTTATGAAACATTCTGTGCACAGTTGCAAGACCAACCTCCAAACTGTATGTTTATTGTCTTTATAAATCTGAGATGTTTTTCATCCAGATTACTGCAAATTTCCACATCTAGCTCTGATGTTCTGACATCCCCCCCTCTCTCATCGTCTCTCACCACCTCTCTACCATCATTGAACCTTTTGTGCCAGCGAGAAACAAATGCTCGGCTCATACAACTTAATCCATAAGCAGTCACAGCATTTCATAAGTTCCTGTAGCGTTTTTCCCCAGTTTAACACAAGATTTTATTGCATGGTGAGCTTTCTCATTACCTTCTCGTCCATAACAATTGTAGCAATATCTTCCTCATGGATATCTATGCCAAATATAACAATATGTGCTTTTATTCTATACTTTTAACAGGTTACCAACATTCCACGCTATGCTTTACAGAGAATATAACAATTTGCGCTGTTAAATTGAATCCCATGGAAATAGATGAACATTTTGACCAATCAAATCATATATCGTCAAACCAGTCTGTCAAATTACGTATCAGAAACGTGGATTTTACATACCATCCGATAAAAAAAATCGATCAGGAAGCAGTCTCACAGAGCTTACCGAATACTATTTTTTTCAATGAAATCACAGAGAGCAGACGACCATCGCTGGAAAATATTTGGCTGAAACAACTCAAAAGCCATTATTTAAAAATCACACGAATCGTATATTACACACGCAATCAAACACACACTCACGAACACACACGCACACACACAGACACATATATACACATATATACACACACAGACACATATATACACACATACACACACACACATATACACGTACATAAATACGTAATACATTTGAGCATAATTTTGAAATGTCAAAAATTACCAGGTGCATTAAACAATACTCATCGTGTCGTTGGAGGTTATGCTATACTTGTTTAGCAGCTGTTCTCCTCTTAACAGCATTACGAGTTGACATTAGCATTGCTTTTGCTTGTATGCTGAAAACAACCAACAGTTCATTTCAAGAAGTTAATCATACTGGAATAAAGGAAGAATGTCCAGGGTCGGAGAATCAGTTACCAGATAAAACATTTGAAGGCGAGTTCGAATGGAGTAACTCTTTACAGTCCCACATGTTGGCTGGATATTTTTATGGATATACCGTGACTAATATACTTGGTGGTATGTTAGCCGACAAGTATGGCGGTAAAAATATTCTATGCTTTACCCTTATTTCGGTTTCTCTTGTGACTCTTCTCTACCCAAGTTTGTCTCGAATAAGCGGGTACTTCACCCTTGTTTTAAGGATATTAACGGGTTTGTTATCAGGGTCTTTGTATCCATCAATCCAGTCGTTATGGGGACGTTGGGCACCACCCGAAGAGAGAAGCTCATTAGTTGCGTTTTCCTTTTCTGGTCAAACCTTAGGAACTATTGTATGCATGTCGATCTCAGGTTACCTTTGTGAATATGGATTTGACAATGGATGGGGTTCTATATTTTACTTATTCGGTGGAACAACGTTGCTGTTTAGTTGTGTGTGGTTTTATGTTGTTTACGATAATCCAGACGACCACCCCACCATCAGCGAAGAAGAACGTACTTACTTAAATAAAAACAGAAAAGATAAGAGTGAAGTAAAAAATGTACCTTGGAGGAAAATACTATCTTCTTCCGCTATTTGGGCCATTGCTGTCGTCCATATGATATCTAGCTGGACAAATGCGGTCTTCCAGATGTTGATACCATTATATATGAAAGAAGTATTAAACATTCATCCTTCGGCGAATGGTTTAATGTCTTCAACTCCGTCGTTAGGACAATTCATATTTTTACCATTATCAGGAAAACTTGCAGATGTTATACTTTCCAAGAATTATCTGTCAACTCGTTCAGTCCGAGTAATATTCCAGTCTATCTCTCTTGGTGGATCAGCATCTCTGCTTATTGTCATCGGATTTCTGGAATGTGATCAGACTATTTTAACAGGAATCCTTTTTTTCCTCTCTGGCTGTGCCGTGGCATTTTATTCTGGCGGCTTCCTGGTAAACCATATCGACGTTGCTCCCAGATATGCTGGAGTTTTATACGGATTTACCAATACATTTGCATCGATAAGTAGTATCTTATGCCCTTTAACGGTTAAAGCTCTCACACCAAACGGTACTCGAATCGAATGGCGAACAGTGTTGATCATGAGTGGCGCCTTCTCTTTCTGTGGTGCGTTGATTTTCGCGATATTTGCGAAAGGAAGTGAACAAGAGTGGGCAATTACTAAAGACGATTCTTCGCAAATATCTACAAAGCTTGAAGAACCGATGATGTTGAAAGAACGTTGTTAAAATTTGTTGTTTAATCCGTTAATATACAAAATATTCCTGGGTTAATTCATGATATTCGAGATATTTTCATGGGATATATATATGTATATATATACGCACACACACACACACACACACACACACACACACACACACACACACACACACACACGTATATATATATATATATATATATATATATATATATATATATATATATATATATATATATATATACATAAATATATATATATATATATATATATATATATATATATATATATATATATATATATAAAAGAAATAACACAAGCGGGTTGATGTTCACTTCAGCTGCTTGACATGTTATTTATTTATTGATGAATAAAACAATTACATCATGAAAATTAAAAAAAAAACAACAAAACAAAAACGTTTTTTCAAGCTGAATTAAAACTTAAAATTAAAAATTGGTTTCAGAAAAAATATGAAGATATGGATTGTATGTTGATCTTCTGATTTTGGCAACAACTAAGGGAGAGAATCTGTACCGAAGCATAAGTGTATGCTTGTGTGGGTGTGTGTTTGTTTGTTAGTGTGTGTGTATTTATGCGTACGTGCATTTATGTATGTGTGTGTTTTTATACATATATAAACAGAAATGACTCTCACGAATGCAGCATTAATTTTTTAGGTCGTTGAATTTTTCTCAACAGGCCAATAGACGGATTGAATAAACCTATCAACAATGAACCTATAATGATTACTGGAAACAGCTGCTAGTCAAATTTACTGCAATAAAGAAAAATATTTAATGACCATTATTTATAACTTGCATCATATATGTATATAAATATATATTTTTATAACATTAAAATCCAATGCCTGTATTTTAGCGGAAGCTTTACAATGTGGAGAAAAATACTTCTCCCAAACAGGAGCTGTTAATTTGCACAGTTCCCTGCCATCGAACATTCTCATTGGAAATTGCTAATTGACATTATCTATAAGTGTATTATTTATTTGATCATGGGACAACCGAATGCAAGCCTAATTTATTCTGATCCTTCCGCAACTTTTTGACAAACTGGAATATACAAATATCGTCGACTGGTGAGATTGCCTCGTTTTTACATTCGCCTCGCTCCTACCTCTCTCATGACGGAATACTCAGCTTATGGAATACTTAATTAATATGATGATCCACATGTTTGACTATTCTAGAAACAGCTGTAAGAGACTCTGTATCTTTATATTCTCTATATGAATTAAATGTCTTTTTCAAATGATGACAAAGTTTTTGTTTCTTCATTTCTTCTTTAATCTCTCTCTTTATGTATATATATATATATATATATATATATATATATATATATATATATATATATATATATATATATATATATATATATATATATATATATATATATATATGTATATATATATATATATATATATATATACACATATATGTATATATATATATATGTATGTATATATATATATATATATATATATATATATATATATATATATATATATATATATATACATATATGTATATGTCTATATATATATATATATATATATATATATATATATATATATATATATATACACATATATGTATATATATATATATGTATGTATATATATATATATATATATATATATATATATATATATATATATATATATATATATATATATATATATATATACATATATGTATATGTCTATATATATATATATATATATATATATATATATATGTACATATATGTATATATATATGCACATATATGTATATGTCTATATAAATATATATATATATGTATTTTTTTGTAGTTTCAGGTCAGAGCTATGTGTGCATGTGTGTATGTGCATATGTGTGTGTGTGTGTATGGACGAGTATGTAGGTGGGCGTATACATACTACTACACGCTAACAATATATCAATAGTTGCTGTAGAAGAGGCTCCAACAGTTTAGTGGTGAGTATAACTCTCATATGAACACGTTCATCACACGGTATGTACATTATTTTTCATTAAGCGTAAAAATCTTTTGGTTATATAATTTTTCAATGAATACACACACACACACACACACACACACACACACACACACACACACACACACACACACACACACACACATATATATATATATATATATACACACATATATATATACATATACATGCACTCACACTCATACATATATAACATACGTACACACACATTCATGTACGTAGATGTATATATGTACATATATATATGCATATATATACACTCACGCAAGCAACGTGACGAGGCCGATGATCTGTAAAAATCCAAGGTCGATTGTACAATTGATCGCAGCTAAGATTTCACAACATAACCTATTTTTAATGTGTTGAATACTTTTTCAGTTTTAAATTGATTGCCTTTCGTTAAATTTGCATTCAATGTATACGCATCGCATATATATATATATATATATATATATATATACACACATACACACTCATTCGTACATTTATATGTATATATATATATATATATATATATATATATATATATATATATATATATATATATATACACATACGTACATATGAATATGTACACACACGCACACGCACACACCCCCACACACATATACATATACACATACAAGTTACACATACGCCATAGAAACCGGGAAACCGGGCCCATGACTCTGGCTAGGTTTTAAAAAGAGCGAAAACAAAATATCATACAAATAAATTATTCATGCATCCACCTTTCTCCATTTTCTCTCTTGACAATATGTATTACTACAATAATTCCTAACATATCGCAGAGACTTTCTCAGTATATAATAGTGATTAATCTGTGGAATTTTGGGGATAATATAATTCTCAAATGTGAATCCAACATCCTCGAATGGAATATATATATATATATATATATATATATATATATATATATATATATATATATATATATATATATATATATATATACACACATATATATATATATATACATATATATACACATATATATACGTATATATTTATCGAGATGAGATACACAGAAGAGGGATGAGTGAGCGAGAAAGAGAGAGAGAGAGAGAGAGAGAGAGAGAGAGAGAGAGAGAGAGAAAGAGAGGTGGAGGGAGCGAAAGCTGAAGATACGGGAAGAATGGGAAAAATAGGCCCCAGTGCGGGAATTGTAATTTAAATATTGACCTCGATACGATAAAGTACAAAGTAGACTACAACAAAATTTGAGTGCAATGCGTTTGAAGTACTCGACAACTGGGCAAAATGTATGACGTCAGGCGCATAAAATAAACACCTGTTCATAATATGAACAATTGTAAAAGGCATTCTTTCCCCAATAATATCAATAACAGATAATAGTCGAAAAGAGATCTAATAATGATATCATTGATCTAATATTGATTTCTTACATTGGTACAGGGTCACATATTTCTAGGAATTTGCAATCGATCGAGTCTTGCCTAAAACAAGAAATTTAAAGAAATAAAAAAATACTTTGGCTTGTAACGAGTTTCTCAACTTTACCAATTCATTCCACCAATGTTTGTCTTTGAAATAATAATTCCTAAAGCTTCATCTTCAGTTTCTGCCACATTTTAAATACAAGGAATGGATTACATGGAATCACTCAAAATGGAATTTAAAATAACATTCTAAGGAGCACCACAAATACATGTTAAACTAATATAAAATATAATCACACGTATGAAAGAATACGACCCGTTCTGCAAACACAGTTCTCTGGGAATTTGCTACCATTCTATATTGACGCTAAACTGAACTTTATCAAAGAAATATTATTAGACAAATCAGTGAATCAAGTGGAATGGAATGCAGAGATCTAAGTAACCAGTAGGATCCTACATCACGTTCAACGGCGTCTTATGTATGAATGAAGCCTCATCTTCACAAACGACAGAGAAGGAATTGAAAGTGG
The DNA here is from genome assembly GCF_046866305.1 of Octopus bimaculoides. Classification (NCBI taxonomy): domain Eukaryota; kingdom Metazoa; phylum Mollusca; class Cephalopoda; order Octopoda; family Octopodidae; genus Octopus; species Octopus bimaculoides. Next base: position 2,569,556 of record NC_142952.1, read on the forward strand.
TGCTATTAATTCTTATATCTATAAAGAGAACTTGGATCGGTTTTCTCCGTAACTTGCTGTTACAACCCTGCACTGCTACAGTAACCTTATTTTTTATTGTGTTCTTGCTTTGACGTAACGTTTTCTATTTGTAAATAAAGTAGAGGCTAAACGTGTTACCAAACGATCATTTCTGACGTTTATCGACACCTTTATAGTGATTGGTAAATGATGTCCATGTTTATCGATTATACATTGTACTAATACAATGTGAAATTTGACAGTACCAATGATATCTTCGTCCTAATTTCGGAAAGAAGACTCGCCCACCACATTCAATTAAATATTCACTTTGCAAACAAAACAAACACCTTTTATATAATGAACTCATGCTAAACAAATGAACAAAGAAATGGAATAATAAGTTTTTTAACTGCAGCAATTTTCCTCTAGTCTACGATAAAATATTTAAAATTATATCACTTATCGATTTCAGTTACTGCAAGCAAAACATTGTAAGTCAGTGAAAACGACTTAATGATGTCTAAATTTATCAATTATATTAAGCGCTATTATTTGTGTCGATGGAGATTATGTTATGCCTGTACAGTTGCTTTTCTTCTGATGCAAACATTAAGAGTTGATCTAAGTATGGCCTTTGTTTGCATGCTGAAAACACCCAATCGTACAACTGAGGAATTTTATTTTACTACAGACAACAAACGGTGTTCCCGTTCAGGTGACCATTCTGTAGACCGAAGTTTTGAAGGAGAATTCGAGTGGGACGACTCATTACAAGCCAACATGTTGGCAGGGTATTTCTATGGGTATATGGCAACTAATATTTTGGGTGGGCTTTTAGCAGACAAATATGGTGGAAAAAGAGTCCTAGGAATTTCGCTCCTATCAGCATCAATTTTAACCATTCTTCATCCAAGTTTATCTCGAGTTAGTGGTTATTTTACTCTTACTCTAAGAATATTAACCGGTATACTATCAGGGCCAGTGCCCCCTGCAATTCATTCCTTATTTGGACGTTGGGGCCCTCCACAGGAGATAGGTTTATTGGTTGGGTTCGCATTTGCTGGTCAAATTCTAGGTAGCATTGTAGGTCTTTCAATATCTGGTCTTCTTTGTGTTTATGGCTTTGATAATGGATGGGGTTCTATATTTTATGTATTTGGTGGATTATCGTTGGTGTTTAGTTGTATTTGGTTTTATGTTGTTTATGACAATCCGGACACCCATCCCAGTATTAGTGATGAAGAACGTTCCTACTTAAATAGAACTATAACAAGTGAAAAAGTATTTAAAATAATACCTTGGAAACAAATGCTTTCCTCACCTGCAGTTTGGGCGATTATCGTCGGTTGGTTTGCTTATAGCTGGACAGATTTATCGTTCCAGGTGTTGTTACCACTTTATACGAAAGACGCCTTAAACATTAAAACAGCATCGAATGGTTTAATGTCGTCTGCTCCTTCGATTGGACAAATCATTGCTTTACCTTTGTGTGGAAGATTTGCAGATCTTATACTTTCAAAGAAATATCTGTCGACTCGTGTCGTTCGAGTCTTATTCCAAACCATTTCTCTGATTGTTTCAGCATGTCTGTTGATTGTCATCGGATTCCTCAGATGTGACCAAACCATTCTAATAAGTATTCTTTTGTTTCTCAGTGGTATAACTCTATCATTTACCAGTGGCGGTGTTCTCGTCAACAATAGAGACATTGCTCCAAATTATGCTGGTGTTGTATTTGGAATTGCTAACACGTTTGCCGTAATGTCTGGAAGTTTTAGTTCCTTGTCTACAAAAGCTTTAACCCCAAACGGTACACAACGAGAATGGCAGATCGTGTTCGCCTTATGTGCTGCTATATGTGTAGTTGGTGCTATATTGTATGTGATATTGGCAAGAGGAGAAATCCAAGTTTGGGCAATTTCAGAAGAATCTGGATCATCTGTTAAACCAAAAGACACAGAAATGAATGAAAAAATTTAACCTTTAACAAGAGTGAACATGAAGTAATGATATACAACAAATTTAAGAATTTTACTAACCATTTCAAAATATTATCTTCAGCAATGAATAATTCAATTATAAACGATGTTTTGTAATCACCAACAATTTAATTTTATCAATATGTCAATATATTTGTTAATATATAATTATTATTTTGGTAAATAAAGCCATTTGTAAATATCACACTAGTGTCATGTCGTCGATCATACATCTGTTGCTGTATCTTAGGCCATATGTTTCGCAGTTCACCGCTTTTTCGGTTGTTGCTACGCCCCTACGCCTATTCCTGTCATTCATATATATATATATATATATATATATATATATATATATATATATATATATATATATATATATATATATATAGTGTAGTATATTGCCACTTAAGTGTGGCTGACCCCTAGGGGTGGATGTTACTGTTGCTTTTAGCCCCAGGAGGACATCTCCTCCAGCTGGCTTATCGACACACGACTGTGTCCTGTTTGCCAAGGGAGTTATCCCTCTCACCACGACCAGCAGCACGAACGTATCCGGATTTCAGGGTTATTTCCCTTCTTCGGCGTTCGACAGCTGATGACCTTGGTGAGAGAGAAAAACCTGGCAAAATCTTATATCTTCTTTTCCAGTGACATTCTTCACTGATATTGAAAAGGTGAAAACAAGCAATGTTAATTCTCTAAATGAAGTATTAACAGTAACTGCACGATAAAGTGTAGTATATTGCCACTTAAGTGTGGCTGACCCCTAGGGGTGGATGTTACTGTTGCTTTTAGCCCCAGGAGGACATCTCCTCCAGCTGGCTTATCGACACACGACTGTGTCCTGTTTGCCAAGGGAGTTATCCCTCTCACCACGACCAGCAGCACGAACGTATCCGGATTTCAGGGTTATTTCCCTTCTTCGGCGTTCGACAGCTGATGACCTTGGTGAGAGAGAAAAACCTGGCAAAATCTTATATCTTCTTTTCCAGTGACATTCTTCACTGATATTGAAAAGGTGAAAACAAGCAATGTTAATTCTCTAAATGAAGTATTAACAGTAACTGCACGATAAAGTGTAGTATATTGCCACTTAAGTGTGGCTGACCCCTAGGGGTGGATGTTACTGTTGCTTTTAGCCCCAGGAGGACATCTCCTCCAGCTGGCTTATCGACACACGACTGTGTCCTGTTTGCCAAGGAAGGGAAATAACCCTGAAATCCGGATACGTTCGTGCTGCTGGTCGTGGTGAGAGGGATAACTCCCTTGGCAAACAGGACACAGTCGTGTGTCGATAAGCCAGCTGGAGGAGATGTCCTCCTGGGGCTAAAAGCAACAGTAACATCCACCCCTAGGGGTCAGCCACACTTAAGTGGCAATATACTACACTTTATCGTGCAGTTACTGTTAATACTTCATTTAGAGAATTAACATTGCTTGTTTTCACCTTTTCAATATCAGTGAAGAATGTCACTGGAAAAGAAGATATAAGATTTTGCCAGGTTTTTCTCTCTCACCAAGGTCATCAGCTGTCGAACGCCGAAGAAGGGAAATAACCCTGAAATCCGGATACGTTCGTGCTGCTGGTCGTGGTGAGAGGGATAACTCCCTTGGCAAACAGGACACAGTCGTGTGTCGATAAGCCAGCTGGAGGAGATGTCCTCCTGGGGCTAAAAGCAACAGTAACATCCACCCCTAGGGGTCAGCCACACTTAAGTGGCAATATACTACACTTTATCGTGCAGTTACTGTTAATACTTCATTTAGAGAATTAACATTGCTTGTTTTCACCTTTTCAATATCAGTGAAGAATGTCACTGGAAAAGAAGACATAAGATTTTGCCAGGTTTTTCTCTCTCACCAAGGTCATCAGCTGTCGAACGCCGAAGAAGGGAAATAACCCTGAAATCCGGATACGTTCGTGCTGCTGGTCGTGGTGAGAGGGATAACTCCCTTGGCAAACAGGACACAGTCGTGTGTCGATAAGCCAGCTGGAGGAGATGTCCTCCTGGGGCTAAAAGCAACAGTAACATCCACCCCTAGGGGTCAGCCACACTTAAGTGGCAATATACTACACTTTATCGTGCAGTTACTGTTAATACTTCATTTAGAGAATTAACATATATATATATATATATATATATATAAACGCAGGAGTCGCTGTGTGGTAAGTAGCTTGCTTACCAACCTCATGGTTCTGGGTTCAGTCCTACTGCGTGGCACCTTGGGCAAGCGTCTTCTACTATAGCCTCGGGCCGTCTAAAACCTTGTGAGCGGATGTGGTAGGCAGAAACTGAAAGAAACCCGTCGTATATGTATCTGCGTATATGTATATGTATATGCTGACACTTTTGCCTGAGTACATCCTTACATCGTTCCGGGGTCGATTACTTATCGACCCCCGGAACAATGTAAGGAAAAGTTGAACACTACAAGATTTGAATTGAGAATGCAGTGAGTTCGAAAATACCTCGCTAATTTGCCAAAATGCATGTCATGAGGCATATAAAATGAACAAATGCATGACATTGGTCTGCTATTAATAATATCAATAATATATTACCATATTTAAGATATTTAATACTGATTTCAGTGATCTAATATAGATTTCTTGTTTTGTTGCAGGGTCAAATGTTTCTGGAAATTGACAGTTGGTAAATTCTTTTCTGAACAAAGAATTTTAAGAGATATTTTCGAAGAAATTTATTTCTCAACTTCACCAAGTCTGTCCGCCGATTTTTTCATTGAACTAATATTTCTTAAAGCTGGATCTATAGATTTCACGGTATTTTAAATATAAGGAATGGAGTAAATGGAGTAAATGGAATGACTCAACCAGGAATAGGAGCTACATTGAAAGCGCCAGCATAAAGTTATACTGTGATGATGTGAAATATAATTAAACATATATAATTAAACCAAGTGAAATTCGACATACATCTTTTCGTAACCGGTCGGTTACCACATACTTTACACGGTTACTTTCATATCTGTGATGCCTCATATTTATTGAAGAGAAACTTAGAAAGAATTCGAAGGCGGTGTTCCAGCATGGCTGCAATCAAATGAGTCAAACAAGTAAAAAAGCAAAGAAAAAAAAAAGAATATATATATGCGTTTACATGTAGAGATATTGTTACATATATATATGTGTGTGTGTGTGTGTGTGTGTGTGTGTGTGTGTGTGTGTGTGTGTGCATATGGAAGTATATATATGAGGAGATTACTTTCAAAATCGGTATAAGTGCATATTTGGTCGATATAAGGATAACCATTAAAACACAATCTGGAAGCTGTTGGCTTCACCCATGCGAAACGTTTTTCAGTCAAACTGGGATAGATGCCCCATAGACAGGAGGCGAATCTTAGTCTTCCAATCAGATATATTCAAGTTATTTTTTTTAAACAGTTACTCAAATGTCATTCCGACGCATGTATCTGGTTCTGAAAATAAGCTTTTCATATAAGACAATGGACACAGAATAAGAGCAGTAATAAGTTTGAAGTGAGGAACGAATATACAGTGCGTGTGTTTATATGGCACACCCCGCCAATAAAAATGACCGTCCTAAAATATAACAATGGCTATTTCAACACACGATTTCACATGTAAAATGATATATGTATTTATGTGTTTGTTTGTATGTATATGTATATGAGTGTGTGAGCGTGTATACTTCACGTGTGTATATATTGGATAGACACACACACACACACACATATATTATATAAAGAGATAAATATAAATATATACACGCACTGTTTGAGGGCACAATATATGCTATATTGATTGCAAATTTTGGCACACGGCCAGCAATTTCGGGGGTGATGTAAATATGTTACATCAACCCCAGTGCTCGACTGGTACTTGTTTTATCGATCTTGACAGGATGGAAGGTAAAGTCGACCTCGGCAGTATTTGAACTCAGAACGTAAAGACGGACGAAACGCAGCTGACCATTTTCCTCGGCGCGGTAACGATTGCTCCAGGTCACTGCTTTGACGCAATATGTAAAATATTGAGAAAAGTAGACATTTTTTAACACAACGACACATCATACACATTTGCCTATGTGTACACACAAATATACATTCACGCATGCATACACATATAGGTTACAACCATAAGTTTATTGTTGACGATGACGTAAATGAAAGTAGACACACATGAATACACACATACACTTACAGGCAAATACACACCATTCTTTACTTATGAGTCATACATATAAACCCCAAAACACCAGACAAAAATACTGAACCAAAAGAGAACCAGCTCACCAAACAAGCCGTTCTTGGCTCCACAACAACTATAAGAAATCAGAACACTCCTGAAGTACTTTTTGATCATGTAACTGCCATCAACCAACCACATTGCTTTTTAACAAGAAGTCAATTAGTAGTGGTCTTGTGGCCAAGAGAGGCTGCGCTTCGTGTCAATTCTACTGTCTTCTTCAAGTTCCCAGGCAACATACCCATGCATGGTCTTTTTTTTGTCTGCTGAGTGCTTTCCAGAGAGAGTTCCGACTGCCATATTTACCTAAATCTGGTGTAATATTTTCGGGTCACTCTATCTTTATTCACTGACTTCATATGATACATTTTGGTCTATACCAAGGTACATTAATGTATGTGTGTAAATAAACAAGGACGTACGTGTGTGATCCGTGTATTTATGCGTGGACGTGTGTATATGTGTGGGATTCTGTGAGGCTGTCTGACGTATGTGTGTGAAACAAACAGATGTGTGTGTGTGGGGGGGGCTGTTGGATAAAGTATGCGTGTATGAAGTCGTTATGCATGTGTATATTCAGTGTTTGAACGTATGCGTATGTGTGTAAGGGCGCTTATGTGTGTGTGTGTGTGTGTGTGTGTGTGTGTGTGTGTGTGTGTGTGTGAAGCTATCTGATATATGTGTGTATTGTGTGTGTGTATGTGGTGGTGGAGGGGTCATGTATTTGGATCAACCTGTACGAAGGTACAAGTTGGAATGGGCGTGACAGGAGGTAGGGGTTGGGAGGTGTGCGTGGTGATTACACATATGCGATGTGTGTGATTATAGTCTAGGGTGTGGGGAATGAAATGAGAGTGTGGGTAGTGGTATGCACGGAGTGGGAAGGTGTGTGTGTGTGTGTGTGTGTGCACGCGCGAGTACGTGTGTGACAGTGTCTGTACATGCTGCCAGGACATAGTGGTGTGTGTGTGTGTGTGTGTGGTGTGGATGCTGAATAAAACGGTGTAGAGGAGCACGGGGGTGAGGCAGTGGAGAGGTGGAAGGTGGGAGGTGTGTGGCATGTGTAAACGTGTGTGGAGGTGGTGTTTAGGTAATAAGAGGTGATGAATTGAGACAATGAAGGACTGAGGAATGAAGAGAGAAAATCAATTCCTGTTTAGGATTGTGTTGTTGTTTATTTTATGTTGAGGATTATGCTTGTGTCATTGGCAAAGAGCATTAAGAAATATATGGAATCCACCCTATTTTAGACTCAACAATGCTTTTAGGCTTTTATTATTTGAACAAAGTACTTACTTTTCATCAACATTTATATTATATGACAGGATATTGACTTCGTAATTTGAGAAATTTTACTGATAATGAAATTTAAGCCGTGCTTGTGAAAATAACCTTAGCCAGAAGGAGATGCATAAATACTAGAAATTACATGAGTATGAATACATAGAAATTTAAAGAAGGCGGGGAAAAATATCACAGTTTTTCGACACACGGATTTTCAAGTTATATAACATTTTAGAAAAAAAAAAATAACAAAAAAAAAATTTACTGATTTGAACGAAATCCAAATACTAACAAACAGTTGAGCATCCGTATCTCATATTATAAAGCAGTAGATATAAGCTTGTCCATGGGGGAATTACGTATTAAATGGATATCGTCACGGAATTTATCCGTTCGTATCAATTGTACAAATGTGGACGTATTTATTTTATTCAATGCAGTTACAGAATACAAACGCCCAACTGGAACAATATTGCACTGTCACAGAGTAAGTTTGTTTTATTCTTGAATATCGTAACTCAAATTCAGTATTATATACACTATATATATATATATATATATATATAGTTGCGCATCCTATACATCAATACATATACACTCTCATGCACACTGACTATACAGCAATACATAATTTTCGATGTTAAATTTTACACACACACACACACACACATACTCATACACACACTCATACACACACTCATGCATACATGCTTACATATATACATACATACACATATATATGTATAAATGTATATATATACACATATTACGCAGGAGTGGCTTTGTGATAAGTAGCTTTCTTACCAACCACATGGTCCCGGGTTCAGTCCCACTCCGTGGCACCTTGGGCGAGTGTCTTCTTACTATAGCCTTGGGCCGACCAAAGCCTTGTGAGTGGATTTGGTAGACGGAAACTGGAAGAAGCCCGTCGTATATGTATATGTATGTATATGTCTGTGTATGTATATGTTTGTGTGTGTGTTTGTCCCCCCCCCCCAACATCGCTTGACAACCAATGCTGGTGTGTTTACGTCCCCATAACTTAGCGATTCGGCAAAAGAGACAGATAGAATAAGTACTAGGCTTACAAAGAATAAGCTCTGGGGTCGATTTGCTCGACTAAAGTCGGTGTCCCAGCATGGCCGCAGTCAAATGACTGAAACAGGTAAACGAGTAAAAGAGTATATATATATATATATATATATACATACATACATACATATATATATATATATATATATATATATATATATATATATATATATATATATATATATATATATATAAATATACAGGGCAGGGAATCGTCAATTAGTAATAAAATTAATAATTAACAATTATGCCGGGTAGCTCAGTATGAAAAAACCTTCTCAATTAGAGAAAAATTTGTAGTTTTTAGAATCAGTAGTTCTTTGGCTGCTGTTTCTGAATTCTCAGTATGTCGGAGAAGCAGGTTTTCTGCTAATCCCTATATATTTATGATTATATATATATATATATATATATATATATATATATATATATATATATATATATATATTTAAGGAGAATAAAGATAAACTGTTTTTACTACAAAGTTTTAGTAATATCTCTAGTAATATCCGACAAGATGAGATTCATCATCGAACTGGTAATATTTTCTTTATATAATTTTTAAAATCACTTTTATTAAATTACTTCTTAAATTGAAACGTCTCAGACTTACTTCTAAGGTATTACCATCTCCATCATGTATTTATATATATATATATATATATATATATATATATATATATATATATATAGTTATAAGAAGTGCTTAAGCACACACACGCATAGCACACACATATTTCCAATAAACCAATATTAATTTCTTATATTGATACAGGGACATGAACTAAGAACATAAAGAGACATAAAGAAATACTCAAAGAACTTTATTTCTCAACCTCATCAATTCTGTTCACATTTGTCACCGAACTAATATAATTCCCAGTGCTGAATTTCCTACTTCTGCGATTTTTCTTTTTTTTATACAAGGAGTAAATTATAAGGAATAACTCAACCTGGGATAGAAACTACCCTGGAAATGCCACCGTAGAAATATACTAGACTAATATAGAATATTGGTAAATACATCAGAATAACAGATAAAACTGAACACACATCTTTCAATAACCAGTCAGTTACTACATTTTTTGCCTGATTTTCGCGATATGCAACGACTCTTATTCATTGTGGACAAAGAAAATCTGAAATTGTGTGGTAGCAATTTCTTTCCCGAACATTACTGGTAATAACACAATTCCCAAAATCCGTGTTGTTTGTAATTTACCGTTAAAACGCTTCGTTTTCACCTTATTTCTTGACTGTGTTCTTACTTTGGCAGGATTCTTTCTATTAGAAAGCAAAAGCGAGATTAAATATGTTACCAAACGATCATAGCTGATGCTTATCGACACAAACCTTTGTAGGATTTGCGAAAGGGCGCATCTGTTTATCGATAACATAATATACCAAATTACTGAGAAGTAAATTTCTACTAACGATATCTTGATATTAACTCTTAGCGATCACATTTGATCTAATCAAATATATACTTTACAGATCATACAAACACCATTTATTTTATGACATGAAGCTGGGAACAGGAAATAAACAGGTCGTAAATTTTTGACGACTGCCTTTTTGTGTTGATTCCATATTTAGAATCTACACCACACAACACTCAACGTACTTTCACACAAACATCAAACGAAATATTGTGAGAATCAATGAAAATTTGATTAAAAAAAGGATGTCTAAGTGTACCAGCTGGATTAAGCGCTGTTCTTCATGTCGATGGAGACTATGTTATGCCTGTGCTGGTGTTAGTCTTCTGATGCAAACATTAACAGTTGATCTGAGCATGGCTTTTGTTTGTATGTTGAAAACAACCAATCGTACAATTGAGGAAGTTAACTCTACAGCAAACAACCAAGATTGTCCTGGTCTGGATAATTATTATTCAATAAACCCAAGTTTTGAAGGCGAATTCGAATGGGGTGACACGTTACAATCACACATGTTGGCTGGTTTCTTCTATGGATATATAGGAACTAACATTCTGGGTGGGATATTGGCAGACAAATATGGTGGGAAAAGAATTGTCGGAACGTCAGTACTTGCAGCATCAATTTTGGCCATTCTTCACCCAAGTTTATCACGAGTTAGTGGCTACTTTACTCTTGTCCTAAGGATATTAACAGGTATGGCATCAGGATCAATATACCCGGCAATTCAGTCCTTATTTGGACGCTGGTGCCCTCCACAAGAAATTGGTTCGTTGGTTGCAATAACATTTGCTGCTCAATACCTAGGTAGTATTTTATGTCTCTCAATATCAGGTTATCTTTGTGTTTATGGATTTGATAATGGGTGGGGCCCTATATTTTACATATTTGGTGGATTATCGTTGGTGTTTAGTTTTGTGTGGTTTTATGTAGTTTACGATAATCCAGACACCCATCCCACTATCAGCGAAGAAGAATATTCTTACTTAAATAGAACTATAGTGAGTGGAAAAGTAGTTAAAAAAGTACCCTGGAAACGGCTGCTCTCTTCAAAATTCGGCAGCACACCTGAATTTCAAATATAACTAAAAGTATAGGAAAAAATTATATTCAGGTTACACTGCGGCACACCTAACATAGTCTCGTGGCACACAAGTGTGTCGTGGCATACCAGTTGCAGAGCACTCGTCTTTTTTACATTTTCATAGTTTTTCAATCTTAAAACTATCAAGTTATATATATATATATATATATATATATATATATATATATATATATATATATATATATATTTGTTTTGCAAGATTTTTTATGTGAAATCGTGTGTTGAAACAGATGTTGTTGTACTTGGGGATGGTCATATTGCCAGTTTAGCCAATAAAAACACACGCACTGTATATTTGGTGTTAATTTTTTTTTTTTCAGCTTTATATTACATTAATCTTAATCTTAATCTTATTTCGACAAAATGGCTGATAGTTAGCAAGGTGAGACACACATAAGAAAGAAGGAAACAAAGGACCACTGATGAGGTCACAGAAGTGTGACGAAAGAACTCTGGCCGAAATAAGATTAAGATTAAGATTAATGTAATATAAAGCTGAAAAAAAAAAAAATTAACACCAAATATACAGTGCGTGTGTTTTTATTGGCTAAACTGGCAATATGTCCATCCCCAAGTACAACAATATATATATATATATATATATATATATATATATATATATTATATATCAATGTTTATTTTGATAACATTTTTGTTTAACTTTCATTAATAAAACGATGAGACATTGTGCACTTTCGTGTTATATATACATACATTTATAAAACGATTTTGTAATCTCTCTCTCTCTCTCTCTCTCTCTCTCTATATATATATATATACACACACACACGTGTGCGTATGTGTTTATATGTATAAAAATGTAAAGACCTCTTTCGATCACGAATGACCATGGGATTGCATCCAGGAAGTTCCACCCTGGAAGACCAGCGGTCGCCCATGCATACCATGTTGCCTAATAGAAAAGAAAAGCCGATACAGCTTGGCACCAATGACGCTTCAACTAATTTTGTACAGGCAAGTGGATTGGAGCCACATGAAATAGTATTTTGCGCAAAAGCCCACAGCCTGGTCCAGGAATCGAAATCATAACCTCACGACTGGAAGCCCAACGCTTTAGACACTAAGCCAAGCGCCTTCACATTGCATGTAATTATTTGTTTAAGAATTTCAATTCTTCCTAAAATATGCCTGACTTTATCGCTTTGCTATATTTTCATTTCTTCGAAATCAATCTCCTTAATCTTAACATCTTAATCTTTCCCGCCTTCAGGAAAATGCAGGAAGGAATTGCATCAAATTTTGTCATTGAAAGTTACAGACACCAGAAGAGGGCGGCATTGCATCGTGCCAAAAACCTCAACATTGTCATCAGGATGCAGGAGCAGATACTCCAATAACGCGAACTATTTCAAGAGCTCAGCACTTCAATATTCTTCCCCCAAAAGCTTGAGAGACGTACGTGGGGTGGATGTAGGTGACTTTAAAACAGAACCGTGTCTTTTTCTGTCAAGAGATTTCGGATAAATCTACCTCGCGGCAGGAAACGCAGATGAGGGCAGCAACATCGAACTCCTTCATTCACCGAATGCCACCTATCAGAGGAAATAAATTTTTCACGCTCTCATTTTTTTTGCATGAGAAATAGAATAACCAATAATTAAATTGTATATGTATAGAATATAGAATGTATCGACTTTTCTTTTGCATAATGACAGATTTTGTGATTGACAGGTTTTCGTGTCGCAGAAATACTGTCCTTTCAAGTCGACGGATGGAGCAGTGGGCCGACCAGAGCCCGGAATAGATCATATAGAATTAAATGCATAAGATTAAAGAAAGAGAACGATCAGCGACAATTAGCGATAACATCACATACACAGACCCATATAATGATATTCCAATGTAATAAAAGTGGGATAATGAAGATCATTGGTTGCAACGTTTACTCTTTATCACGTATATGAACAGGGTGTGAGAAGAATAAAAGTTTAGAATCAAATAAACACTAACGCCAATCTTAGCAATAATAAACATTAAGAGAGGGGAAAAAATAGCCTTGAAATATATGTAATTAATTTATATACACATTCACAGCCATAGATAAGGATTCGGCGGAATATTCTGCGCTGTATATATATCAATGTAAAATACGTTGATGAAAACAAAGTTAAGGTTTTATGGAGATGTTAAAGACGATTAACAATTGAATATTAGATATTTTATTATTACCTAAGCTGGAGAAGTGCATACGCTAAACGGATTCCAGCGATGATGAGGATTAGAGAATGATACAAATTGTTCAGAATCTGTCGTAGTTCCGGCATTGCATATGAGGAGTCAGGAGCAATTTGAGAAAAATGACAAAGAAGGGGTAAGTCAAAAGAGGCATACACGCGAATACGAATACACAGATATACAAAACATCTGGATACACAGATCGATTCATTATATATATATATATATATATATATATATATATATATATATATATATATATATATATATATATATATATATATATATATAGGAGACCAAAAGTGTACGTACGCCGCTATATATAGCCCTGTTTATAATTATACCATATGTTATATATTTATTATATCTTGCTACTGTGTCGACTAAGGTCTCCGTTGATAGGCCGCTGGTATTTATAGAGTGTTAGGCACTTCCGGTATGCAAATTAGGGAAATGGCTAAAATTTGCTCTGTTTATAATTATACCATATGTTACACACACACACACATAAATATACATATATTTATACGTATGTATGTATGCATGCTTTGTATAATAATAATTATTATAATCTATTTATTATTTTAAAAATCCTCGTTAATTGATTTATGTCGATTCATGTTTATATATATCTTTCTCTGTATGTGTGCATAAATATGTGAAGCAATCAGTTAATATTAATTTTTTTATATTGATCCAGGGCCTTCACAAGGGATCCATTCTTGCCTGAATTAAAAGCATCAAGAAGCGGAACGAATTACCCGAATCTTCGTTCTCAGCGTCACCAACTCTGTTCAACGATATTTGTCATTGAACTAATATTTCCTACTGCGGGATCTCCGGTTTCTGAACGGGTGGATTACATGGCATCACTCAACGGGCAATAGAAACTACATCGTTAACACCAAACACACAAGTTTTGTGAACTAATATTAATTATACTTAAACGAATAAAAGAAATTTGACCATATTGCAGACAGAGCTATTTTGGAATTTACTACCGCTATCTATGACGTATGCACTGGTCTTTTACAATGAAATGTTATTATAAAACCCAAAGAACTAACTGGAATTGAATACACATTTTGTAATACTTATTTGGATCTCACATATCCTTCAGCTGTTTCTTATGCACATGTAAAGACTCAGATTTACAGTAGATACAAAAGGATTTGGATGTGATGGTGTTTATTCCTGTCCCAAGCAGTCAAGTTATTACTTAATCCCTGAATCTGTATTCTCTGTAGCTGACTGTTACAGCTCTACACCTTTACTTATTTTATTGCATTCTCGCCTTAACTTGACATTTTCTATTCCCTAAATAAAAAAAGAAACTCAGTTAACAAAACCCATATCGTTACTTGAATTTATAGTAATTGCAAACTAAGATACATGTTTCTCGATAAAAAAAAGTGTACTAATTTACTGTGACCTATAATTCTAACTGTACTTTACAAAAGACATTTTGTTCATAATTTTGGACGAACACATTTTATTCTGTGCAAAGCACACTTGAGAAAACAAACATCTGTTATATAATTAATTAATTTCAGAGAAGACAATAACGCAACCTAATCAAAGGTATAGATTATTGAAATACAACACTTGTTTGATAATGTATGTTAGATTTCTCATCGATTAACATAATTTCAGGTTCTAAACGTCAATCGAGTCTGCAAAACCTGAAGTTCAAGAAAAATGTCGAGGTTTATCAGATGGTTTAAGCATTACACTTCATGTCGATGGAAATTATGTTACGCTTGTACTGTTTCTTTTCTTCTCATGCAAACATTAAGAGTTGATCTAAGTATGGCTTTTGTTTGTATGTTGAAACCACTCAATCGTACAACTGAGGAAGTTAACATTACTGCAAACAACCAAGAGTGTTCTGCTGCTTTAGACAATCATTCTATGAATCAAAACTATGAAGGAGAGTTCGAATGGAGCGATACTCTACAATCGAATATGTTGGCAGGGTACTTCTATGGATATATAGCAACTAATATTTTAGGTGGTGTATTGGCAGATAAATATGGTGGGAAAAGAGTTCTTGGAGGTTCACTTCTTTTAGCATCAATTTTGACCATCCTTCACCCAAGTTTATCTCGAATTAGTGGTTACTTTACACTTTTTCTAAGGATATTAACTGGTATGGCATCGTCAGCGGTGGCCCCATCAATTCAGTCCTTATTTGGACGTTGGGGCCCTCCAAACGAAATTAGTTCTTTGATTGGGTTTTCATTTGCTGGTCAATTTATAGGTAGTATTGTAGGTCTATCAATATCTGGTTTTCTTTGTGTGTATGGATTTGATAATGGATGGGGTTCTATATTTTATATATTTGGTGGAATATCGTTGGTATTTAGCTGTGTATGGTTTTACATTGTTTATGATAATCCAGACGTCCATCCCACTATCAGCGAAGAAGAACGTTCTTACTTAAATAGGACTATAGTAAGTGAAAACGTAGTCAAGAATTTGCCTTGGCGACGACTGATTTTTTCACCTGCCGTATGGGCTATTAATTTTGGTATGTTTTCTTATGGCTGGACCGATATATCTTTCCAAGTATTGCTCCCTCTATATATGAAAAAAGCCTTAAACGTTAATACAACAGCGAACGGTTTATTGTCGTCTGTTCCTTCCATTGGACAAATCATTGCTCTACCGTTGTGTGGAAAATGTGCAGATTTTATACGTTCGAAGAAATATCTGTCAACTCGTTCCGTACGAGTTTTATTCCAAACATTTTCTATGGTGGCTTCAGCATGTCTGCTGATTGCCATAGGATTCCTTAGATGTGACCAAACCATTCTAATAACACTACTTTTGTTTCTCAGTGGTATAACTATATCATTTACCAGTGGTGGTGCCCTCATCAATAACAATGACATTGCTCCAAGTTATGCTGGTATTGTATTTGGATTTGCTAACACGTTCACATCAATAGCCGGCTGCATTAGCACCGTATCTACTAACGCTCTTACACCAAACGGCACACAAAAAGAATGGCAGATCACGTTCGCCTTGTACGCTGCTATTTGTGTATTTGGTGCAATATTTTTTGCAATATTGGCAAAAGGAGAGATCCAATATTGGACAGCTTCAGAAGTACCTGGCTCATCTGTGCATCCTAGCAATAGGAGTACAAAAGGATGAGGTGAGTAAATTCCTTGATCGTTTTGTCTAGCTAAAACACCAAGATCATTCAGTAGTACATAACTGTATGCTTTATTTTTGCCTGCCTGCATTCCTGTCTGTGTCTGTGTCTGTGTCTGTGTCTCTCTGTCTCTGTCTCTGTCTCTGTCTCTGTCTGTCTGTCTGTCTGTCTGTCTGTCTCTCTCTATATATATGAAGAAAAAAGCTGTCATTGTTAGTAAGTCGTAAAGTTGTGTTGCACTTATAGAATGATGCAATATGCGCAAATCAATCAGGAAAAAAGATTTATGTGTGGAGGTATCTGATTGTCTCTATACTTACCCCTTCTTTGTAATATTCACTTGAATATAATGATCGGATTGCTTGATATGCAGTGACAATTGTGATCAATGGTAGCTGGGGCTGCGACAGAAATTGAATGACTTGCATCGTTTAGTAGCTCTCATCTTCATTTCAATCCACTTCTGCTGACGTAACGTCAAAAAATTCAACATTCAGGAGTAAAGACCAAACATCTTTCACATTTCCCCACAAACTCTATTCACCTCGATTTATTAACGTGTTTTGCATTGATATAAAACCCGGATATATATATATATGTGTGTGTGTGCGCGTGTGTGTATAGAAATTAAATAACAAGATAGATTTGGTATTAAACCTTATCCTGTACCACGTTCGTTTCGACCGGTCCTACTATCTCAACACAAACACAACCAATCGACTTATTTTAGTCCAAAACATTAATCACACAGACACACAAACACACACACACACATATATATACATATATACGACGGGCTTCTTTCAGTTTCCGTCTACCAAATCCACTCACAAGGCTTTGGTCGGCCCGAGGCTATAGTAGAAGACACTTGCCCAAGGTGCCACGGAGTGGGACTGAACCCGGAACCATGTGGTTGGTAAGCAAGCTACTTATCACACAGCCACTCCTGCGCCTATAGACTCTGTTCCATTAAAGTGTTTACATTTTATGTAAAACCACAAAACATTCATAGTAAGCGTGTCTACTTTCCTGCATACATGCATATAAATTAATTACGTATAAATTCTATAAAAGCTCAGATGACACGTACTTAATTTTAATTCATGCTCTGGCATACCTCTTTATGCACTGGCCATGCTCTTTATTGGTACCAGAAATTTGATCTCAAATGTAATGTCATTAACTTGTGATCTGAAATGTTTTGCACTTACACTCAGTGCATATTGCACAATAAAGGTGACAGCGTGCTATTAGTCAACGTTGCTGTTTCGCGGGCAATGGGAAGCCGGATGTATTTTGTTATATATATATTTTGGGATGAAACCGCCCCAAATTCTCGACGTCACCTTGGGAGATGCAGAGTGGTTGGTACGGGACGGCCAGCGATGGAGAGCAGTGGTGGACCTGGTCGGCTCTACGCATGATGACGCCCCTGGGACCACTAAAATGGGATGATCCCAACCACATCAAGCAAAATCATGAAACAAAGCCAGTCACTTCTTAAATTACCACAATTTATTCGGATTTGTTGTTATTTGTTGTTGGTCATTTTTCTTTCTGCTGAGGGTGGAATCAACATTTTCTGTGTTTATTTTTGTTTCTCGGAAATTAATCAATTTTTCCGCGCGTGCCTTTTGTACCGCGTTACGAATTTTCGTGTTTATTTTTGTTTATCAGAAATTCATCAATTTTTCGGCGCGTGCCTTTTGTACCGCGTTACGAATTTTCTTGTTTATTTTTGTTTCTCAGAAATTCATCAAATTTTCCGCGTGTGCCTTTTGTACCGCGTTACGAATTTTCTTTATTTTTTCTGTTGTGCAAATACTTGACTGAGATATGTGTTTTATTTTTCAGGTTACGTCTACTAATTCAAGCCCGTCTTGCTACTACCAAATAAAAGAAAGTGACTTCCTGAAATATGTCTAAAGGAATCAAACCGACCCCCATCCCTCACAAAAGTCCAGAAATGTCTTTTTACACTTACAAAAATATCAAGAACGATTTTCTTATTTTGGTAACTATTCCGTGCACAGAAATAATCATAACATTGGAAAATTCACAGACTGTAATCCAGAATATGAACACATAAAACCCCCCCCACTTCTTTCAGAAAAAAAAACGACAAAAAATATCAAGAACTACAAGAACAATAATGGTGATAAAATGCCTTCTTTTATTCTTGTCATTTGGATTTTTTAAAAGCAAACATTGAAAACATTTGACATAGACATTGTGTTGGAAAGTAGAACAAAAAGGATTTATACTGTTTCTAGTGTAGTGAAAAAAAAAATGGTAATTTTTGGGACAGAGGATAATCGGTACCATCAAATTTATAACTAGTTGGGTACTTTATTTTATCGCTCCCGAAAGGAAGAAAGGCAAATTCGAACTCAGAACATAAAATGTCGGAGAAAAGTTCACAAATAATTTTTATCGACGCTTTAATGATTCTGCATTCCTCTCCTCGTTTTCATATGACATCGTTTTGGCTATCTCTCAAATTGTGAGGTCAGTTTCAATTTACAATTACAATACATTTCGGAAAGCAGAGAACTATTCCGAACATGTTATACTATAAATAACTGAACATGAAGAAAATATATGAACCACGCACACACTAAATCGATAATTATATAAAAACAAAAGAATTAAAAGCAATCGTTTCAAATATGTACTAAACAAATTGGGAAACCTACATACACACACACACACACGCGCGCGTGGGTGGTAACATCATAGGGAAGTTGGGCGTAAATGTTGTAAAGTCATTTTTAAACAAAATAAATATAAACAAAAAACCGATAAAGCATATTTATTTTATCGAACGAACGCAGTAAAATCAATTCTCAACTCTTTTAGAGACGGTCGTTCATTACAAACAAAAACAACTAAACATCAACAGCAATAATGGTTTCATTTTTTGGCACAGCGCTTATTTTATCGATCCTCATAATTGGATGAAAGGCAAAACCAACCTGGATAGAATTTGAACTCAGAAAGTGAAGACGGATGGAAACTGCTAAGCATTTTGCCCGTCGTGCTAACGGTTCTGCCAGCACGCTGCCTTAATAATAATAATGGTTTCAAATTTTGCCTCAAGGACAGCAATTCTGGGTTAGAAAGTAAATAAGAAACATCTTCTAAGTTCATATCGATTATATGTGAAAGTAAAGTTTTGATTAAATGGCAAGATTTCAAAAGAATTTTTAAAATGTCCTTGCTAGTGTTTTATATTTTAATTTTTCTAATATACTCACCTATACCGTGGAATTTCTACGGATCCCGCTAGTTTTCAAAAGATTAGTAAAATTACAGAAGATATTAATATATACATTCATGTGTGCTATTGCTAAGGTATTAAGTTAACATTCACTGTTTTTGAATTTTCAGGCGAATCAGTTCCCTCTATACGTGCCCAATCTTGGATTTCTCCTCTGGCCAATATCGCAAACAATATTGCACCAACTACACATACAGAAGCAAACAAGGCTAACACGATCTGCCATTCTTCTTGTGTACCATTTGGAGTGAGAGCTTTTGCAGACACCGTACTAATACTGCCAGCTGCTGTGCCAAAAGCATTAGCTATTCCAAATACAACGCCAGCGTAATTTGGAGCAATGTCAATGTTGTTGACGGTAACACCACCGCTGGAAAAGGATAGAGTTATACCACTAAGAAACAAGAGGATACTTATTAAAGTGTTTTCGCCACATTCGAGGAATCCTATCGCGATTAACAGACTTGCTGAACCTAACATAGAAAAAGTGTGGAATAAAACTCGAACAGAACGAGTTGACAGATATTTCTTTGAACGTACAATATCTGCGCATTTTCCCCACACCGGTAAAGCAATTATTTGTCCAACTGCAGTGACAGACGACATTAAACCGTTGGATGTTGTATTAACGTTTAAAGCTTCTTTCACATAAAGAGGTAACAACACCTGGAAAGATAGAGTAGTCCAACAATAAGCACACCAACCAAAGATGATGGCCCAAACTGCAGATGAAGAGAACAGCCGTTTCCAGGGCACATTTTTAACTACTTTTTCACTCACTATAGTTCTCTTTAAGTAAGAATATTCTTCTTCGCTGATAGTGGGATGGGTGTCTGGATTATCGTAAACTACATAAAACCACACACAACTAAACACCAACGATAATCCACCAAATATATAAAATATAGAACCCCATCCATTATCAAATCCATACACACAAAGGTAACCTGATATCGAAAGACATAAAATACTACCTAAATATTGAGCAGCAAATATAATAGCAATCAATAAACTAATTTCTTGTGAAGGAGCCCAGCGTCCAAATAAGGACTGAAGTGCAGGGTAGGTCGGCCCCGATACCACACCGGTTAATATCCTTAGAACAAGAGTAAAGTAGCCACTAACTCGTGATAAACTTGGGTGGAGAATGGTCAAAATTGATGATGAGAGAAATGAAGCTCCCAGAACTCTTTTTCCACCATATTTATCTGCCAATAATCCACCCACAATGTTAGTCCCTATATATCCATAAAAGTAACCAGCTAACATGTTTGATTGTAATTTATCACTCCATTCAAACTCTCCTTCATAATTTCGATTTAATGAATAATTATTCAAAGCAGAACAACGATGTTCATTTGCAGTAAAGCTAACTTCCTCAGTCGTACGATTGGGTGTTTTCAACATACATACAAATGCCATGCTTAGATTAACTCTTAATGTTTGCATCAAAAGACTAGCAGTAGCACAGGCATAACATAGTCTCCAACGACAAGAAGAATAACGCTTTATCCAGAGGGCGAATTGAGACATTTTTGTTAACTTCAAGTTCCAATGATTTTCACAATGTTTATTTTTAAGAGATGTGTGATGTAATTTTTAAATATTGAATGAAACAGTAAAAGACAGTCACCAAAAATTAGCAACTTCTTACTTTCCTGTGCGCAGCTTCATTTCATAAAATTAATGATGGTTGTTTGGTCTCTAAAGTGTATATTTAACCAAATGAAATCTGATGTTCAAACATTTTGATTAAGATATCTTAATGTCAATATATTTCAGAGTAGCTTGGTACATTTCATTATCGATAAATTTAGACATGTAACCCTGTAAAGCTTAGTGTTAATATATATTAGTTATCACTGCTTTAGTAAACTATTTTGTTTATTTTTTACTATCACGTTAAGGCAAAAATACAATCAAGAAATAAGACGAATAAAAATGCAGAGTTTGACAGTAAATTATAGAGAACGCAAATTCAGGAATTGTGTTACAATCTGTAAAGTTTGGCTCTGGAATTAATACCGTCACTTCCAAATCTTCTCTGTCTGCTGTAAATCTGAAACCTGGAGATACATAAGAAACAGTCGAAAAATATGTGGTAACCAACTAGTTTTTAAACGATATATGTTCAATTCCACAATTCCACAATTCCACTTAGTTCTTTGATGTATTCAGTTATACTCTGTGTTACTTCAGTATAAGTCTGTGGGGACGTTTACAATGCAGTTCCTATTTAAGGTTGAGTCATTCCAAGTTATTCATTCCTTGTATCAAAAATACGACAGAAACTGAAGATCCAACTGTGGGAAATATTAGTTCAACGACAAATATTTTTGGGAAGAATTGGTGAAGCTGGGAAATAAAGATTGTTGAGTATTCCTTTATGTCTCTTTGTGTTCTTAGTTCTGGCAAGAATCAATTGATTGTGCATTCTCTGAAATGTGAGATCGTGTATCAATGAAAGAAATCAATATTAGTTAATGGACTTAAAAACATACGAGAGGTGCTCAAAATTTCCTGGCTTTTGGTAAAAGAAAACACAGGAGGATCAGTTATGATTTTATTCAGCATAGGCTATGAACGAGATGTGACACCCCTTTTAATTCTGATATTGCCATGGGTTCAAGTGACTCCGCCCAAGTTATAGATTTGGTTGGTGCATACCTCCGTAAGTGTCTTAGTAGTGAACTCCCTGAACTGCAGGATGGTCATTACAAAGATGAAACATTATTTATTATAACTAAAGACTATCATAGAAAGAATGAGGCAGAAAGATCAGATAATTCTTCAAAAGCTTTAACCTAGGGCTCACTTTCGAATAAGATATGAAAATAATTAACTTCTTAGATGCTACACTAGAACTTAAATCTGGTTTGTATTATCCCTATAGAAAACCAAATGTTACAAAGTATGTGAACAAATCCTCTAATCATCTCCCAAATGTATTAAAGTCATATATATACATACACATATACATATACATATACATGTCTGGATTATTACGTAGATATTATATATCAATGAAGAAAAAAAAAGGTCGTTGGGATTTGAAGAAAAACTACTTATTTAGCGGTTCGGAAAAAGAGACCGACAGAATAAATCCTGCGGTCGATTTGTTCGACTAAAGACGGTGCTCGAGTATGGCCGCAGTCAAATGAATGAAACAAGTAAAAGAATGCAAGAGTAATATATATCTATTTGTGTGTGTGTGTATTTGCGTATATTTTTATAGGGTTATCTATGCATTGCATTTATGTTTTAGTGAATAACTACGTCAATGTATGTGTGAGATTGTATGTATGTGAGTGTATTAAAACCGTGTATATACAATACTACGTATACAAAATTGTATGTCGGTAGTGAATAATGAAACGTACTTACAGCGTACTTACAGGATATCTGCGTTCTGTGGTTCCATTGGATGAAGTATATGCATCCACATTTGTACTAGTGTATACATTTAGTGATTAAGTTGTTGTTTCTTAATATGTTTATCTCCAGTGGATAATCCCATTTGTGCTAGCTACGAGATTTAAATGATCAACACTTCATTGCATCTAGAGGTCGTTCAGATGAGTTACTTCTTTCTCAAAATATTCTAAGCGGTTGGTTTCCTGGTAGATTTGTTTAAATATAAAATAAATGAATTATCAATTATATTGTGTGAAAAAAGTGACATTTTATTTCACATTCTTAAACCTTTTTGAGTCTCATGTTCTTGACATTCATTTTGTGACTGGCCATCAGAACTGCGACTGTTAAATCTGCTTGTTCTAGATTCAGCTGTCACTAACATTTCTCATATTACGAAGTGAAGATCTTTTGATGTTATTTTATATTATTCACTTTTAAAGTTTCATTTGTTGTATTTTGTGATATTGTCTTTCATACATAGATTATAAAGTGCTTTGTACTTTCGATGAGTCAATTACAATGGTTTTGTTGGTTACACGTAGGCCATCGCATTTATGTATGGTTCGCTTTTATTTTAATATCAGTGTGTACCCCCAAAATTAGTGTCCCTTTTCTTTGTTGAAGATCAAGTCAATTTTTTCAAAGTTCAATTTTGTTTCCTAGAAATTCCTTATGTTTTTGTACGTATGTACTTGTTGCATTAGGCTATGAATTTTCGTATTCACTCTTTCTCCTGTTGAAGCCGTGAAACTTCTTCAGCAATTGCTTGGTATGGGCGTGTATTTCACTGTTTCCATGCTACAATTACTGACTCAAGCTATTTTCCCACTACCCTAATAAAATAGACATTCTGAAATACGTCTAAAGGAATAGAGTAAACACGTTCAGAAATATCTATTTACACAAACAAAAGTGTAAAAGCGATATTCTAAACTTTCTTTGTAATAATTCCGTGCGAAACGGCACAGAAATAATCAGGATGTTGGAAAATCCACAAACTGTAATTCAGAATAGGAATGACTTTTAGGAATATAACAACAACAACATCAAGAACAACGATAGTGTTATATAATGTTTCCTTTTATTATTACCATTTGGATCTTTTCAAGCATACAACAAAAACGTTTGACATAATGGCGTTATAAAGAAAAACAAAACAGATTGAAATTGTTGCTAATTCAGGTAAAAGACCTATCATTTTGAGGGGAGATGATAATGAGTACGATAGAATTTGGTACTTTATTTGATCGATACCGAAAGGAAGCAAAGCAACTTTGAATTCAGAGCATAAAAAGATAGATTTTAGCGAATCTTGAAAGGATTCTTCTCCTCCCTTTTATATGTGAGGTTCAATTTCCATTTATAATTCTAATAAAACGCAAAATACCACGGGGCCATTCCGGAGAAGTTTTACCATGACTAACTGGAGATGGTAAAATTATTAGTTAGAATAAACACGCTGTAAATGATTACATAATAAGGCAACCTAATTAAAACATATAAAATTATTTAAAATATATACCAAAACAGATAGAGTAACATACGCACACAAACACATAGGTGGGAACCTGCCAGATCGTTTGGATCGGAATATTCCACAAATTTAGTCTCCATGACGCTATAAAACAGTTACGTATGTTTATATGTTACCTTATGTTACCGTATCTGTTCATCGATGTATATAACTACACACGCTAACATGAATTAGCATTCGCATATTCGCACGCACAAAAGTTACAGTGTTAACATTGCCCTGGCGCATACCAAATATATTATACATAGAGACGCCATTACAAATGAATACAGAAAATGTATAGATACATCCAAAGCCATACAGACACGCACGTATATACCACTCCCAATAATGCATAATATAAAAATTCTTAATCTCAGAAATATAGGAACCCCACGTACGAGGGGATCGCGAAAAGTCCCTGCCTTTAAGTGTATAGCGAGAGGCTTGGCTGTAGGCCTAAACTTCCGCTGCGATACTTATGATATATATATATCACAAGTATCGCAGTATATATATATGTATGTATGTATGTATGTATGTATGTATGTATGTATGTATGTATGTATGTATGTGTGTGTGTGTGTGTGTGTGTGTGAAAGAGAGAGAGAGAGAGAGAGAGAGAGAGAGAGAGAGAGAGAGAGAGAGAGTGTGTGTGTGTGTGTGTGTGTGTGTAGCAAAAGAATGCTAAGCAATTTTATTTGTTTGTGTGTCGCTATGATTAACGGAAGATCCAGGCTCTTCTGAACTTGCCCAATCTTGTATTTCTCCTCTGGCTAATATTGAATACAAGATTGCTCCAGATACACATATGGCAGCCAACAATGCAAACACAATCTGCCATTCTTCTTTAGTGCCGTTTGGTGTTAAGGCCTTCGTAGATAAGGGACAAATGCTGCTGGCTATTGTTCCGAAACTGTTTGCAATTCCATATACAGTACCCGCATATTTCGGAGCAATGTCTTTGTTATTCACGTGAACACCACCGCAAACAAATGACATTGTTACACCACAGAGAAATAAGAGAAAACTTATTAGAATGGTTTGGTCACATCTGAGGAAAGTTATGGCAATTAATATGCATCCAGAAAAAATCAGAGAAAAGTCTTGGAATAAAACTCGAACACAACGAGTTGACAGAAATTTCTTGGAAAGTACGAAATCTGCCAGATTCCCACATAACGGTAGAGCAATAACTTATCCAACTGAATGGGCAGACGACATTAAACCGTTGGACGTTGTTTTAACGTTTAAGGCTTCGTTCATATATAGAGGAAGCAATACTTGTAACGATGTTTGCATCCACTTAGAACTTAGCGAAGTTAATTGCCCAAACTGCAGGTGAAGAAAATAATTTTTTCCATGGTACATTCTTAACTGCCTTTTTGCTTGTTACGGTTGTATTTAGATAAGAACGTTCTTCATCGCTGATAGTCGGGTGGGTGTCCGGATTATCATAAACCACATAAAACCATACACAGCTAAACAACAACGATAATCCACCAAATACATAGAATATGGAACCCCATCCATTATCAAAGCCATAAACAGAAAGAAAACCTGATACTGAATGGCCTACGAATGTACCTAAGAATTGACCAGCAAATGAAAACCCAATCAATGAACTAATTTCCTATGTAGGTCCCCAACGTCTAAATAGGGAATGAATTGCTGGGTATATAGGTCCAGATACCATACCTGTTAAAATTCTAAGAACAAGCGTAATGTAACCACTAATTCGGGATAAACTTGGGTGAAGAACAGACAGAAGAGAGGCTAAGATTAGTGAACCCGCCACAACTCTTTTCCCACCGTATTTATCAGCCAATAAACCACCCAGAATATTAGACATAATATATCCATAAAAGTACCCGGCCAACATGTTCGATTGTAACGTGGCACTCCATTCGAATTCTCCTTCAAAATTTTGGTTCCTTGAATAATTATCTGCACCGGAACAATGTTCGTTGTTTACAGAAATGTTAACTTCCTCACTTGTACGATTGGGAGTTTTCGACATACAAACAAATGCCATACTTAGATCAACTTTGAATGTTTGTATCAGTATACAAACAATAAAACAGGCATAGCACAATCTCCAGGAACAACAACGCTTTGTATACTGGATAAACTTCGACATTATTATGTTCTATCTTCTGATTCTCACAATGTGTTACTTGAAATTGAATGTTTGTACTTATATTAATCCACGTAACATATAAATATGTAAACAATCTCTAAAAAAAAGACTGTTGTTTAAGAAAATATTACTTTGATTGGATCAACGTACTGGTCTGCTTTATCAGATTTGATGATGTAAATGTTTGTATATATTTATTGGAATTAATATATTTTTCCTTCAAAATTATAATCAGATGATATTTTAGTACATTGGTATATTTTAACAGTAAAAAACAAGGAAGTTGTTTATCAATCATTGGAACATTAAGAATATAATGAAAACAAGGGGAAATGTAAAATTGCAGAGGTGTGACAATAAGTTACTCAGAACACAGATTCAGAAATTCTGTTATAATCTGCAATGTTTAAGGCAAGAATTAATACCAATATTTCCAGTTACTAGGGCGGCGAGCTGGCAGAAACGTTAGCACGCCGGGCGAAATTCTTAGCGGTGTTTCGTATGTCTTTACGTCCTGAGTTCAAATTCCATCAAGGTCGACTTTGCCTTTCATACGTTCAGAGTCGATAAATTAAGCAGCAGTTGCGTACTGGGGTCGATCTAATAGACTGGTACCTTCTATTTCAGGTTGCGTTATTACAGATAATCCTCTCACTCCTTGTGTTTCAATTTTGGGCAGGAATTGAAAATCCACGTGTAGGAAATATTAGCACAGTAACAAATACTGGTGGACAGAATTAGTAAAGCTGAGAATTTAAATTCTTTGAGTGTTTATTTACGCTTCTTTATGGCTCTTAGTTCTGGAAAGAATTCCTCGATTGTACATCCACGGAAATGTGTGACCTGTACGAATATAAAGAATCAATATTAATTTATTGATATATATATATATATATATATATATATATATATATATATATATATATATATATATATATATATATATAGTGGCGGACTGTGTTTAAAAATATTAGTTGCCAGGAAACTAAGAAGACTGCGTGGAGTTAGCCAGAATATACATAGACTCACACGTAGTTAATAATTTAGAAAGTTTACTAAACGCTGCTAGAGTCACAGTAAGACATAAGGAAACCAAAACACCAAATAAACTTAAAAACCAGAAAAAGCAACCGGAACTGAAATGTTTTCTATAAAATTATTTTAGCATTTTCTACTTTTTCCATATATATATATCATTTATAAATCATAGGGCAGCAAAAAAACTTTTAGAAATTTAATTTGCCACCAGTGGTCTAGCGAGAATAAAAATTAGTCAGTAGACTATATATATATTATTCGTTAGAATACAGAGATGCCTATAATAGGACATCTAACCCGCTAGAAAGAGCAGCAAAAAACTCTATACCACAAAAATAGGGATAATTTCGAATGAGAATGAAAAATAAAAATAAAAACTAAAAATAAAAACTTGAGTTTTTATTTTTCATTCTCATTCGAAATTATCCCTATTTTTGTGGTATAGAGTTTTTTGCTGCTCTTTCTAGCGGGTTAGATGTCCTACTATAGGCATCTCTCTCTCTCTCTCTCTCTCTCTCTCTCTCTCTCTCTATATATATATATATATATATATATATATATATATATATACCGGAGTAAGCACATAAAATGTTCAGCAAGGTTATATTTCTGCTGCTTTTAAATAAAGTATATATATATATATATATGTATATATATATATATATATATATATATATATATATATAAAACATATATTATTATATTATATAACAAGATGTCTTTGGGAGGTTAAAAGCTTTTGCTGATATTGTAATTTAGGCCATGCATTTTGAAGACATTCAGACAATGAAATTCAATGAGAGGAGATTGAATATAATATAAAGTGCATGAGTTCAAATACCATCATTGTTGCGATACACACCTATCGATCATTCACCTATTTTATGCTTACCGTGATTGATCAGGTTACAGCAGCTACAGATAAATTAAAACGGAAACTGTATAATATTAACTCAGCTTCAATGGAATGAAAGGACATTCAACAACTTTAAAAAAAAGATCTCACGTTCTAAGCCAAAACAAATGTGCAGTTTCTGTGGAAATTACATATAAAAAAAGGCCTTAATCAGAGAATTCATTCTACATCAATAGTGAAGATTTGGACGTCCAGCGAAAAACAATTATTGAAGAGAACTGTAAGTCTATTTCTTTGTGCACTATTGAAGCAAACGTTCAGTTTCCATGTACTTAATATTACACACACAAACGCACACACACACACACACACACAAATATATATACATATGTGTGTGTGTGTATGTATGTATGTACGTATATACAACTGATTGAACTTCGGTATGGGAAACATTTATAACCTTCTACGCCTCTAAGCCACTATTATTTCGAAAAGTGGCTTTTTTATATCTTCTACTGATTGCTCGGAGCATACTAACTTCCGACAACTGGATCCTGTAATCTCATGTTTACATACACACACACACACACACACACACACACACACACACACACATACATATATATATATATATATATATATATATATATATATATATATATATGTATATATATATACTTATGTATATATATATACATACATGCATGTATGTATGTATGTATAAGTTTTTAATTTAATTTAATTCTATATATAATTTTTTATATTTTTGCTTTATTAAAATATATTTTACATTATTGAACTTGTTTTATAGATATTGATCTGCACTTGTCCTTTTCACTTCTATATTGTCCCAGGATGCTGTTTACGAGATCTATTGTTCCACCATACCTTGATAGGCTTGCTTTTGATGTGATTTGATCTTTGCGATGTGATGTTGATTGAGAAACAAAATATATAGTAGTCTACTTCTAACATTGAAACAATGCAAGTTAACAAATGCGGAGACCCTCGATGTGGAACTTGTAAAACCATTGACGAGGGTGGAAAAAAATTCCTTTAAAAATAATGAGATTTTCAAAGTTCATGCAAACGTGAATTTCAAAACAAAAAACTTAACTTACTGTGCAACTTGCCTACAATGTAAAGAATACTACATTAGTAAAACCGGAATGGGACTATATGATAGAGCTTGGATACATAAGCAACAAATTAAAGATGCCTCTGCCAGAAACACCACTGGCAGTGAACACTTTGCATCATGCGGAAACGGAAAATCACAATCTTCCTCTTCTTTAAGTTATGACCGCACGACAGACATTTCCAGAAATATAAAGAGCCATGAGGAAATTTGAAACTATCATACGTAACAATAGGAATGGGATTTGCCCACTCTATAGGAGCAAGTCATGGAACACCATCGGAAGGACTAAGACGAGAATAGGGAAAACCACAACTCATGGTATAATAGCCACAAATACCAGAGTGTCATGTTCGTCGACACCACTCCTAGAGGCGAACTGGCATACCGCTTTAGAAGGGCCATAGACAAACTTAAGCTACGAATTAAGGTTGTAGAAAGGCCAGGTATCCTTATTAAAATTTCTAATTGGTAGAACCCACCCTTTTAGTAGAACCCACCCTTTTAGTAGAACCAACCCTTTTAGTAGAACCCCCTGTACTGATAGGAACTGTATTGTATGTAGAGTTTGCCCACAAACAAATTGTAAAGCTAGGAATGTTGTCTATAGTATAAGATGTACAGAGGGACGGTACAGTAACAAGACAACAACGTACGTAGGGGAGACAGCACGGCGCATAGGAGAGCGGTTAAATGATCATTGGAGGGAACTTAAGGAGGAGAAGAGCTCATCGGTTCTGTACCAGCACACCGAGCAGGAACACGGGGGCTCACTCAACAACATAGAAGTTAAAATCCCGTCCACACACAGAACAGTCGCAACGCTTAGACAAATTAAGGAAGCTATACACATAATAGAAGATAAACCTATCCTGAGTAGGAAACTAGAATGGAACACTAAACACACACCTCCAACAGACC
Source organism: Octopus bimaculoides (assembly GCF_046866305.1). Lineage (NCBI taxonomy): Eukaryota > Metazoa > Mollusca > Cephalopoda > Octopoda > Octopodidae > Octopus > Octopus bimaculoides. Next base: position 2,600,351 of record NC_142952.1, read on the forward strand.
ACAACCTATGACAGAATAAGATTCCCATAATATGAATATAAGACAATACACAGATAAATAAATGGAATTAAATAACTATATACATTAACAAAATAAAATATATCAAATTAAATTAATACAAAAAATAGAAAGAAAAGAAAAAGTAAGTAGATATAAACAAATGAATAAAATAAAAAAAAGTAAATTACATGAACATGTATAAATAGGGGATACTGATAATGCAGGCACATTCCCACACACACTTACTAAACATAGACACACAGGTATATACGCATGAACAAATAAAGATACATACAATAGGAATACAAAATGGCAGATCATTAGTAAGGAGAGACACACAAAACTGGCAACATGACCATCCCAAAATACAACAATATATATATATATATATATATATATATATATATATATATATATATATATATATATATATATATATATATATAATGTATGTAAATATATATATATATATATATATATATATATATATATATATATATATATATATATATATTTACATACATTATATATATATATATATTTCGTATGTGTATTTCGTGTGCAAGATTCTTGATGTGGATACGTGTGTTGAAAGAAATACAATTAAACCTTAGGAGAGGCATTATGCCGGTAATAAACACACGCACTGGTTCAGTCCTTTATTAATTTATATAGTTTTTTGTTAAATTATTTCATTGCACTCTTGCAATCTCTTCAGTAACTTGTCTCTCCACTTCCATTTATTTTGAATGTATGATCTGGCGTTGAAGAGATTGCAAGAGTGCAATGAAATAATTTAACAAAAAACTATATAAATTAATAAAGGACTGAACCAGTGCGTGTGTTTATTACCGGCATAATGCCTCTCCCAAGGTTTAATTGTATATATATATATATATATATATATATATATATATATATATATATATATATATATATATATATATATATATATATACACATATATATATACACATATATATATACATACATATAAGGTAACGAACAAAGGAAACCTTATTTCAAAGGAGTGTGCAAAAAATTCAATTCACTGGTACGTTGGTTGAATACAATAGAACAATGGGTATAAGGTAAATTCGAAAAGCTAAATTAAATAGAGCGATACAAATGACAATACAATAATATAATATAATATAATATAATATAATTTAATATAATATCATATAAAATAATATAATATAACAAACAATTATTAAAAAAACCCAAAAGAGCAAATTTTTAAAATTCAACATTATTATATAGATTAAGATAACAAAACTTAAAGATACACACGCACGCACACACACACACACACATACACACATACACACACATATATATACATACATGTACATATATATATATATACATACATATACACACATAAGAACATACAGACACATACACACACATATATATATTCACATATTCATATAGATATACATACACATGCATAAACCCACATATACCTACATAGGCACACATATATACTACTGTATATATATATATATATATATATATATATATATATATATATATATATACCGGAGTAAGCACATAAATATGCAACAAGGTGGAAAAAAGAGTACTCAAATACCAGAAGTAAAGTAATATGTCATCGGACAGTTTTGTTAGAAATTTCCAAGAAAACTATCCGATGAACGGGAACGTGAAACTCCGAGTAACAGTTTTTTTGTTATATTTCTGCTGCTTTTAATATTTCTAAGTCTCTCTAAAGGAGACTACGGCAGCGGTACTGGAAATTAATAGTTATCGCCAAATTAATAGTTATCTGCATTGACAAGGGGCAACACCCTGAAACTAGTCTGCAGATGCCAAACCAGCAAGGGTAAACTGCTGACCTCCCCTGTTCGAAGGTTATAAAGGACACAGGTTTCGTGTGTCACATAGCTAGCTAGAGGCGATGGCTTCTTGGAGCTAATTCATGGCAGCTTTCGTCCTAATTTTGGAACTGCCATGTTGGCTTGGCGATAACTATTAATTTCCAGTACCGCTGCCGTAGTCTCCTTTAGAGAGACTTAGAAATATTAATAACTCTCTCTCTCTCTCTCTCTCTCTCTCTCTCTCTCTATATATATATATATATATATATATATATATATATATATATATATATATATATATATATATATATATATATATTTATATATATATATATGTATGTATGCATATATAGATAAATAGTTAGATAGATAGGTAGATAGATAGATAGATATGATATGATATTAAGGACATGGAAACTGAATGTGTGCTTTATGGGTGAACAAAAAAATAGACCTACACTTCCGCTGGATCTGTGAGTTATTGCAAAACTCTGTGAGGTAAATGCAAAAACAGGCGGCACAATGACAGTTATTATATTTATAATAAAAGTTGGGACAATGACGGTTATTATATTCAGCTGCTTCTTGTTTTCAGTCACATCTTATTTGATTTCATTTTCTTAAGGGGTATTTTTCACGTGAATGTTCTAAATTCCATTACCAATAAACATTTTTGAAATTTTAGACACCGTGTCATATAGCGTTATAGAATGTTATATTATATAATATAGAACACACGCTCACGCATCCAGACACACACACACACACAAACACAAAAGTACACTCACAAATATATGACCAACGACCTATGTTTCTATGTATTTGCAAGTCTTTCGTTCTGTTATGGACAAGGTAGGGAAATGCTGAGCTGGTGACGCCTACTCAGGCACAAATACTCGATGGTAATATCTCCACTTCTCTGGTTAAAAAGCTAGCTGGGAAATATTATCGAACAATTTTATTTATATTCACGCCACCCGCATTACCGCATGATCCGGGTTCTTGTGGTCTTGCCCATTCTTGGATTTCTCCTCTTGCCAGTATTGCAAAGATTATTGCTCCAGATACACATATAGCAGCACATAATGCAAACACGATTTGCCATTCTTCGAGTGTACCGTTTGGGGTTAAAGCGTTACTAGTTAAGGAACTGATACTGCCAGCCATTGAAGCTAGAGTGTTCGCAATTCCAAATATAATACCAGCATAACTTGGAGCAATGTCATTGTTATTGACGAGAACACCACCACTGACAAATGATAAAGTTATACCACTTAGAAACAAGAGGGAAGTTATTAGAATGGTTTGGTTACATTTGAGGAATCCTGTGGCAATCAATAAACTTGCTGAAATTATCATAGAAAACGACTGGAATAATATTCTTACAGAACGAGTTGACAGATATTTCTTCGAATGCACAAAATCTGCAAATTTTCCACAGAGAGGAAGACCAGCCATTAGACCAAACGAAGGGGCAGACGACATTAAACCATTGGATATTATATTAATGCTTAAGGCTTCTTTCATATATAAAGGTAGCAACACCTGAACAAATGACTCCGTCCATGCATAAGCGGGCAAACTGTAGTAAATGGCCCAAGCCGCCGGTGAAGAAAGCAGCCGTTTCCAAGGTACATTTTTAACAACCTTTTCACTTATCATAGTTCTGTTAATGTAAGAACGTTCTTCTTCGCTGATAGTGGGATGGACGTCTGGATTATCATAAACCACATAAAACCACAAACAACTAAACAGGAACGATAATCCACCAAATATATAAAATATGGAACCCCATCCATTATCAAATCCATATACACAGAGGTAACCTGCTGTTGAAAGACCTAAAATATTACCTAGAAACTGACCAGCAAATGTAAACCCAATCAGTACAGAAATTTCATTTGACGGACCCCAACGTCCGAATAAGGACTGAATTGCTGGGAATAAGGGTCCCGAAACTGCGCCTGTTAATATCCTTAGTACAAGCGTAAAGTAACCACTAATTCGAGACAAACTTGGGTATAAAATTGTAAGAATGGATGCTGAGAGAATTGAACCCCCTAGAACTCGTTTCGCACCGTATTTGTCTGCCAATAAACCGCCAATAAAATTAGTTGCCATATATCCGTAGAAGAACCCAGTCAGGATGTTCGATTGTAATGCGTCACTCCATTCGAACTCTCCTTCAAAATTTTGATTTATTGAATAATTATCTGAACCGGAACAATGTTGCTTGTTTGTAGTATTGTTAACTTCCACATTTGTACGATTGGGTGTTTTCAACAAACACACAAGAGCCATACTTAAATCAACTTTTAATGTTTGCATCAAAGTCAAAGCAACAGTACAGGTATAACATAATCTCCATCGACATGAATAATAACGCTTAATCCAATTGGTAAATCCAGACATTTTTGTCAATTTTGATTTTCACTGATTCTCACAATATTTCGCGCTTGTTGTCTGGGAAGGAGTATATTCAGTGATACGTGAGATAATTTCTCAATATTGAATCAATAACTAAAAGATAGTCGCAAAAAATAGACAATTTATTGTTTCATTTGGTCAGCTTCATTTCATGAAATAAATGATGGTTGTTTTGTCACTAGAATTGATTAAATGAAGCATGATCTCCAAAACCTATAATGCCTTTACTATTAAAAATATTTCACAATAACTTGGTACATTCTGTTACCGATAAACATGGATGTCATTTATCAATCAATAACGTTAATTTTGATGGCTTTCGAGAATTTTTCTTTTGTTGTTTATTTAGAAATAGGAAACATCAGGTAAAGTCAAGCAAACGATGAAGAAATAAGATAACTGTGAAGGTGCAGAGCCGTGACATAGGTTCTGGTATTTTGCAATTACCTGTATTGTTCGGAAAAGGGAATAACACCGCACTCAATTGTCTACTGTAGATATGAAAACTCACACGTATTTAAAAAAACATTTGGTAGATATATGGTGAACGATTGGTTACGGTAGGATGTCTGTTCAATTTCTCGAGGGATTTAGTTGAACAATATTTGTTGGAAATCGGAGTCTGCTAAACAGAATGATAGTAAATTCCTGAAAAACTTCTTGCAATGCGGTTTGTATTATTTGATTCGTTTAATTACGTGAGATCAGTAATGCTGTTTGTTGGCGTTTACAATATAGCTTCAGGTTTTACTCATTCCATGCAATCCACAAGATGTATTTAAAATGTGTCAGGAACTGAATATCCAACTTTAGGAAATATTTTCCAGTGACGAATGCCAGTGAATGTCGGTGGAAAAACTTGGTGAAGATAAGAAATAAAGTTCTTGGAGTATTTTTTACGTCATATTTATGTTCTTGGTTCAGGCAAGAATTATCCGATTGCACATTTTCTAAATCGTATGTCCCTGTATCAAAAAAAGAAATCAATATTAGTTAATGTGTGTCTGAGTGTGCGTGTGTGTATATGTGAGTATTAACTACGTAAATATATACATACATATATATATAATTATATAAATATTTAGAGACGTATATATATATATATGTGTGTGTGTGTGTGTGTGTGTGTTTGTTAAAGCTAGAGAAGACAAAATGTACCAACAAAAAATATATTAGCACAACAATTGCAATAACACCAGATGCAGTGCGCAGTTCATAGAAGACTCCCTCGGGTGGGATAATAGGGTTTTAAGTTTCACTGTATTGAGAGATTTTAATATGTACCCAACGTCCATCCTGGAATTCTTGGAACTGTTACAATGTTTGCTAGGTATCAGTGATGATGCCTGGTAGCCATAAGGGGTGAACGTGCTTCGCCGACACATGACCTGGGACTTAGCCTCAAATAAGGTTTCGATACTGTCTTTAACCCGTATTTTCTTAACCTTAATTCTTAAATCTTACACAGAAGTTAATTTCGTTAATCGTTAATCCGTTAACGTTAACTTTCATTGAAAAAGAAAAGGCATAATTACAGTTTAACATCCCCCACTGAACATGTTGCCTCATAAATTCTAGAAAAATAGATACTTTTTAACGAAACCTTCACCAAATAATTTGTATCCTGTAGATTGAATATATGTAAAGATTTGTTGAAAAAACTTTCCCAGAGGTTGGGGAGAGGAGTTTCGGAAAATTCACAGGACTCGATATTCCCCCACTATAACATTCTGGAAAATAGGTATTTTTAAATGAAATTTTATACAAATACATTTCAAACGGTGCAGATTACGATTACAAAGAGATTTGTAGGCTAAATTTTCGGAAGGAGGCGGGGGAAGGGGAGTTTCTGGAAAGCGGAGTTTCAATCAGACGACCCACATAAGTTGGAATTTCTCACCAAAGTATTCAGAATGGCATAATTATGTATTTATATCACAGTCAATGTGTAAACATGTCAGTATATGACAAAGTTTATAAGGTATTCCAGTTAAATTCCACGATATTTAAATCTCATTTCTTCCGGGAGATTTTGATGTATTTGAAAACGGTGTTGGAAAG